>NC_069499.1:61056769-61356769 GCF_027579735.1 Bombina bombina | reverse complement strand
TTGGCGCCAAAAGCATTTAGGCGCCAAATAATGTGGGTGTCTTATTTGGCGCTAAAAAATATGGGCGTCGCTTTTGTCTCCACATTATTTAAGTCTCATTTTTCATTGCTTCTGGTTGCTAGAAGCTTGTTCTTTGGCATTTTTTCCCATTCCTGAAACTGTCATTTAAGGAATTTGATCAATTTTGCTTTATATGTTGTTTTTTCTCTTACATATTGCAAGATGTCTCACGTTGCATCTGAGTCAGAAGATACTACAGGAAAATCGTTGTCTAGTGCTGGATCTACCAAAGCTACATGTATCTGCTGTAAACTTTTGGTAGCTATTCCTCCGGCTGTTGTTTGTATTAATTGTCATGACAAACTTGTTAATGCAGATAATATTTCCTTTAGTAAAGTACCATTGCCTGTTGCAGTTCCTTCAACATCTAAGGTGCAGAATGTCCCTGATAACATAAGAGATTTTGTTTCTGAATCCATCAAGAAGGCTATGTCTGTTATTTCTCCTTCTAGTAAACGTAAAAAATCTTTTAAAACTTCTCTCCCTACAGATGAATTTTTAAATGAACATCATCATTCTGATTCTGATGACTCTTCCGGTTCAGAGGATTCTGTCTCAGAGATTGATGCTGATAAATCTTCATATTTATTTAAAATGGAATTTATTCGTTCTTTACTTAAAGAAGTACTAATTGCTTTAGAAATAGAGGATTCTGGTCCTCTTGATACTAATTCTAAACGTTTAGATAAGGTATTTAAATCTCCTGTGGTTATTCCAGAAGTTTTTCCTGTTCCTAATGCTATTTCTGCAGTAATTTCCAAAGAATGGGATAAATTGGGTAATTCATTTACTCCTTCTAAACGTTTTAAGCAATTATATCCTGTGCCGTCTGACAGATTAGAATTTTGGGACAAAATCCCTAAAGTTGATGGGGCTATTTCTACCCTTGCTAAACGTACTACTATTCCTACGTCAGATGGTACTTCTTTTAAGGATCCTTTAGATAGGAAAATTGAATCCTTTCTAAGAAAAGCTTATCTGTGTTCAGGTAATCTTCTTAGACCTGCTATATCATTGGCTGATGTTGCTGCAGCTTAAACTTTTTGGTTGGAAACTTTAGCGCAACAAGTAACAGATCATGATTCTCATGATATTATTATTCTTCTTCAGCATGCTAATAATTTTATCTGTGATGCCATTTTTGATATTATCAGTGTTGATGTCAGGTTTATGTCTCTAGCTATTTTAGCTAGAAGAGCTTTATGGCTTAAGACTTGGAATGCTGATATGGCTTCTAAATCAACTCTACTTTCCATTTCTTTCCAGGGTAACAAATTATTTGGTTCTCAGTTGGATTCTATTATCTCAACTGTTACTGGTGGGAAAGGAACTTTTTTACCACAGGATAAAAAATCTAAGGGTAAAAACAGGGCTAATAATCGTTTTCGTTCCTTTCGTTTCAACAAAGAACAAAAGCCTAATCCTTCATCCTCAGGAGCAGTTTCAGTTTGGAAACCATCTCCGGTCTGGAATAAATCCAAGCCTGCTAGAAAGGCAAAGCCTGCTTCTAAGTCCACATGAAGGTGCGGCCCTCATTCCAGCTCAGCTGGTAGGGGGCAGGTTACGTTTTTTCAAAGAAATTTGGATCAATTCTGTTCACAATCTTTGAATTCAGAACATTGTTTCAGAAGGGTACAGAATTGGTTTCAAGATGAGACCTCCTGCAAAGAGATTTTTTCTTTCCCGTGTCCCAGTAAATCCAGTGGAAGCTCAAGCATTTCTGAATTGTGTTTCAGATCTAGAGTTGGCTGGAGTAATTATGCCAGTTCCAGTTCCGGAACAGGGGATGGGGTTTTATTCAAATCTCTTCATTGTACCAAAGAAGGAGAATTCCTTCAGACCAGTTCTGGATCTAAAAATATTGAATCGTTATGTAAGGATACCAATGTTCAAGATGGTAACTGTAAGGACTATCTTGCCTTTTGTTCAGCAAGGGCATTATATGTCCACAATAGATTTACAGGATGCATATCTGCATATTCCGATTCATCCAGATCATTATCAGTTCCTGAGATTCTCTTTTCTGGACAAGCATTACCAGTTTGTGGCTCTGCCTTTTGGCCTAGCTACAGCTCCAAGAATTTTTACAAAGGTTCTCGGTGCCCTTCTGTCTGTAATCAGAGAACAGGGTATTGTGGTATTTCCTTATTTGGACGATATCTTGGTACTTGCTCAGTCTTTACATTTAGCAGAATCTCATACGAATCGACTTGTGTTGTTTCTTCAAGATCATGGTTGGAGGATCAATTTACCAAAAAGTTCATTGATTCCTCAGTCAAGGGTAACTTTTCTGGGTTTCCAGATAGATTCAGTGTCCATGACTCTGTCTTTAACAGACAAGAGACGTCTGATTGATTTCAGCTTGTCGAAACCTTCAGTCACAATCATTCCCTTCGGTAGCCTTACGCATGGAAATTCTAGGTCTTATGACTGCTGCATCGGACGCCATCCCCTTTGCTCGTTTTCACATGCGACCTCTTCAGCTCTGTATGCTGAATCAATGGTGCAAGGATTACACAAAGATATCTCAATTAATATCTTTAAAACCGATTGTTCGACACTCTCTAACGTGGTGGACAGATCACCATCGTTTAATTCAGGGGGCTTCTTTTGTGCTCCCGACCTGGACTGTAATTTCAACAGATGCAAGTCTCACAGGTTGGGGAGCTGTGTGGGGATCTCTGATGGCACAAGGAGTTTGGGAATCTCAGGAGGTGAGATTACCGATCAATATTTTGGAACTCCGTGCAATTTTCAGAGCTCTTCAGTTTTGGCCTCTTCTGAAGAGAGAATCGTTCATTTGTTTTCAGACAGACAATGTCACAACTGTGGCATACATCAATCATCAAGGAGGGACTCACAGTCCTCTGGCTATGAAAGAAGTATCTCGAATTTTGGTTTGGGCGGAATCCAGCTCCTGTCTAATCTCTGCGGTTCATATCCCAGGTATAGACAATTGGGAAGCGGATTATCTCAGTCGCCAAACGTTGCATCCGGGCGAATGGTCTCTTCACCCAGAGGTATTTCTTCAGATTGTTCAAATGTGGGAACTTCCAGAAATAGATCTGATGGCGTCTCATCTAAACAAGAAACTTCCCAGGTATCTGTCCAGATCCCGGGATCCTCAGGCGGAGGCAGTGGATGCATTATCACTTCCTTGGAAGTATCATCCTGCTTATATCTTTCCGCCTCTAGTTCTTCTTCCAAGAGTAATCTCCAAGATTCTGAAGGAATGCTCGTTTGTTCTGCTGGTAGCTCCGGCATGGCCTCACAGGTTTTGGTATGCGGATCTTGTCCGGATGGCCTCTTGCCAACCGTGGACTCTTCCATTAAGACCAGACCTTCTGTCACAAGGTCCTTTTTTCCATCAGGATCTGAAATCCTTAAATTTAAAGGTATGGAGATTGAACGCTTGATTCTTGGTCAAAGAGGTTTCTCTGACTCTGTGATTAATACTATGTTACAGGCTCGTAAATCTGTATCTAGAGAGATATATTATAGAGTCTGGAAGACTTATATTTCTTGGTGTCTTTCTCATCATTTTTCTTGGCTTTCTTTTAGAATACCGAGAATTTTACAGTTTCTTCAGGATGGTTTAGATAAGGGTTTGTCCGCAAGTTCCTTGAAAGGTCAAATCTCTGCTCTTTCTGTTCTTTTTCACAGAAAGATTGCTATTCTTCCTGATATTCATTGTTTTGTACAAGCTTTGGTTCGTATAAAACCTGTCATTAAGTCAATTTCTCCTCCTTGGAGTTTGAATTTGGTTCTGGGAGCTCTTCAAGCTCCTCCGTTTGAACCTATGCATTCATTGGACATTAAATTACTTTCTTGGAAAGTTTTGTTCCTTTTGGCCATCTCTTCTGCCAGAAGAGTTTCTGAATTATCTGCTCTTTCTTGTGAGTCTCCTTTTCTGATTTTTCATCAGGATAAGGCGGTGTTGCGAACTTCTTTTGAATTTTTACCTAAAGTTGTGAATTCCAACAACATTAGTAGAGAAATTGTGGTTCCTTCATTATGTCCTAATCCTAAGAATTCTTAGGAGAAATCGTTGCATTCTTTGGATGTTGTTAGAGCTTTGAAATATTATGTTGAAGCTACTAAGTCTTTCCGAAAGACTTCTAGTCTATTTGTTATTTTTTCCGGTGCTAGAAAAGGCCAGAAAGCTTCTGCCATTTCTTTGGCATCTTGGTTGAAATCTTTAATTCATCTTGCCTATGTTGAGTCGGGTAAAACTCCGCCTCAGAGGATTACAGCTCATTCTACTAGGTCAGTTTCTACTTCCTGGGCGTTTAGGAATGAAGCTTCGGTTGATCAGATTTGCAAAGCAGCAACTTGGTCCTCTTTGCATACTTTTACTAAATTCTACCATTTTGATGTATTTTCTTCTTCTGAAGCAGTTTTTGGTAGAAAAGTACTTCAGGCAGCGGTTTCAGTTTGAATCTTCTGCTTATGTTTTTCATTAAACTTTATTTTGGGTGTGGATTATTTTCATCAGGAATTGGCTGTCTTTATTTTTTCCCTCCCTCTCTAGTGACTCTTGTGTGGAAAGATCCACATCTTGGGTAATCATTATCCCATACGTCACTAGCTCATGGACTCTTGCTAATTACATGAAAGAAAACATAATTTATGTAAGAACTTACCTGATAAATTCATTTCTTTCATATTAGCAAGAGTCCATGAGGCCCGCCCTTTTTTTGTGGTGGTTATGATTTTGTATAAAGCACAATTATTCCAATTCCTTATTTTATATGCTTTCGCACTTTTTTATCACCCCACTTCTTGGCTATTCGTTAAACTGAATTGTGGGTGTGGTGAGGGGTGTATTTATAGGCATTTTGAAACTTTGCCCCTCCTGGTAGGAATGTATATCCCATACGTCACTAGCTCATGGACTCTTGCTAATATGAAAGAAATGAATTTATCAGGTAAGTTCTTACATAAATTATGTTTTTTTATTTCTTTGTGCAATTTTGGATTATAACTTCAGTGTTGTAGTTTTATGGTGGGGACAGAGGTCCATAAAAACAATTTTTTTAGCAATATGCAGCAGTGTATTTATGATTATTTGAAAATGCTGTAGAAATTCTGTATTTAAAATTATGCAGAAATCCTCCTCAATACACAAATGGTATTTGGCAGATATGATTTTTTTAAGTTGATATATATATAAATTACATTCCAGTTTATGCAAGGACTTTCCAGATGCCAGGAGGATGTGTGTGTATGTCTTTGTGTGTTTTCTTTGGGTGTCTGTGGGTGTCTGTGTATGTCTTTGTGTGTTTTCTGTGGGTGTCTGTGGGTGTCTGTGTATGTCTTTGTGTGTTTTCTGTGGGTGTCTGTGTGTGTGTGTGTGTGTGTATGTCTTTGTGTGTTTTCTGTGGGTGTCTGTGTGTGTGTGTATGTCTTTGTGTGTTTTCTGTGGGTGTCTGTGTGTGTGTGGGTGTCTTTGTGTGTGTGGGTGTCTTTGTGTGTTTTCTGTGGGTGTCTGTGTGTGTGTGGGTGTCTGTGTGTTTTCTGTGGGTGTCTCTGTGTGTGTGTATGTCTTTGTGTGTTTTCTGTGGGTGTCTGTGTGTGTGTGTATGTCTTTGTGTGTTTTCTGTGGGTGTCTCCTTGGGTGTATGTGAAAGTTTTGTTTAAGTTTGTGTGCGTTTGTGTGTGTGTGTCCATTGTCTGTTCCTTTTTCGGACATTTTGACCTTACTACTGATTATTCACATCTTTCTACAGACTTTGAGACTGAGGCCTTTCCAGAAATCACCAATCCATCACTTAACCTTTAAATTATTTTATTTTAGGCAGTTCAGGGCCCTTCCTTTCAGCCACTGCATGCTGTTGTCATCATATAGTTGGTATCTTCCTTGACAAAAAAAATTATCAGAATTCCATATTTTGTTTTGTAAATCTCCTTTTTTGACAAATCTGTAGTCTACTTCATTACTTGTCAGGTCAATGTAAACAAGTACTGAGTGTCTGTGTGGGTGTCTGAGATTGTGGGGCCTATCTATCAAGCTCCGAATGGAGCTTGAAGGCCTGTGTTTCTGGCGAGTCTTCGGACTCGCCAGAAACACAAGTTATGGAGAATCGGTCTAAAGACGGTTGCTCCATAACTCTGTCCACCTGCTCAGATGAGGCGGACAGAAATCGCCGCAAATCAACCCGATCAAGTACGATTGGGTTAATTGACACCCCCCTGCTGGCGGCCAATTGGCCGCGAGTCTGCAGGGGGCGGCGTTGCACCAGCAGCTCTTGTGAGCTGCTGGTGCAATGCTGAATACGGAGAGCGTATTGCTCTCCGCATTCAGCGATGTCTGTCGGATCTGATCCGCAGTGTCAGATCAGGTCCGACAGACATATGATAAATAGGCCCCTTTGTGTTTCTTTGCGTGTCTGCTAGAGTGCCTATATGTGAATCCTTATGTGTTTGTGTGTTATTACCTTTACAACATTTCCAAGTTTGACTACACTTAAGAATAAAATGCATATATGTTTTAGTCACTTGGTCAAAAATTGCACATGTCAAAGGGGGGGGGGGGGCTGATCAATGGTTAAGTAAGGGGCCCCAAATTTCTAGTGGTGGCCCTGGAAAAGACATAGCAGTTGAGGTGATTTCTGGGTTTGCTTTGAAAGCTATTCCATTCCATTTGAACACAGTACACTATTTCTAGGTCACCATGGCCCACTCATAACAAGCTGAACTATATAATAAAAAAAAGACAGCACACTCGAGATCTCTTTATTTACCAGCAGCACACATGCTCACACAAGGTAAGACCATGCATTGATACTAAATATGAATCTTACCAAATAACCATTATTGAGGGGATGTTTACCTTAGTCCTATCAATGAGTGAAGAGTGATACTGGATTAGTATAAGCCGCCTCCAAGGAAAGCTCTATAAACATTCATGATGCATGTGAAGTGGTTCAAAATCTCTCTGGTTCTATTCTGCTGCGTCTATCTCTTTATCCTTTTCTCTCTTTCTGCATCCACCTATGTTTCTTTCCCTCTCTTTCTTTTCTTTAGCCTTTTCTCTCTACATATTCATGTTAACCAGTTCTGAATATGGTTCTGCTACAAGTGTAAATATATTATGATGATAAATCTGGTCTTTCTCAAAATGAGCACACTCAGGGTTTTTGCAAGATACGTATCCTGTTTTTACTAGAAATGCCTGGCTACCATTCTAGTGAAAGACCTGAATCTACGATCTTTGGAAAGATGGTCTCTCTATCAGACAGTTTTACTTTCTGGTGCTGAAGACCAGGACCTTGATCACATACTTGGCAACATGAGCAAAAGACAGCATTGCCATTTTTCTCTCAAATCACGCAATCACAAACCCGGCGCAGCAGACAAGTTACACGCGTAGATTTTTCACGGTGTGCGCATTTTTTTACTCCCATAGACTAAAATATAGAACTGGCGTTGGCAGTCGGTATCACAAAGGCAGCGCATGGACTTACGTGCGCAGAATGGATATGTTACTTCATTTTCAGTTTGCCAAACATAGGAAGGCGCAGCAACCCTTGTGCACAGTAAACAAGCAGTGTAAGTCCCTGAAAGGCTTAACAAACACCTCACATATCAAAGTAACACAGTTCAACTTTTCCTGGCCACTTCATTTATCAAACCAGTATCTGCCCCAAGTGTGTGAAACAGCACAACCTCTCACCTGCAGCCTTAAAACACCTGGCAGACAATGCACACCTTGATTACCCACCATGTTTCCCTTGCAGTCGGTTTGCGTGTCCGTTTATTAATTTCTTTCGGTTTCGATTTTTACGTGAGAAATTCAACATAAAAAAACCCCTACTCTTTATTTTTAACTTACGCATGCAATATACAGGCATAAATTACTGGTGACGCCAGAAAATGTGTTGTTGCGCATATTTCTGAACCTCGCCAGTTTGGCCTACTTACGCCAGTATTATCATATGGCGGCATGTACAACTTTAAAAACTTTTCAATTTACTTCTATTATCAAATTTTCTTCGTTTTCTTTGTATACTTTGATTAAAATCAGGAACGGTACATTCAGGAGTGTGCACGTGTCTCCAGCACTATATGACGGCAGTTTTGCTAAAGTGTTATACATTAGCAAGAGCACTAGAGGGCAGCACTATTTCCTGTCATGTAGAGCCCCAGACATGTGCACGCTACCTTTCTAGATATCTTGTCAACAAAGAATAACATGAGAATAAAGCAAATTTGATAATAGAAGGAAATTGGAAACTATTTTAAAACGGTATCTGTCAGAATCACAAAATAAAAATTTGGGGTTTTAAATACCTTTAAAGTTGTTCTGTTTAGGGAAGGGAAAGGGTTAAGCGAAAAGGGATGGTTAATACTGGCAGGGTAATAAGGGGTAAAGTGTGGGAATGGGAAAGTATGACTGAGTGTATTTTTAATTTAAGGGACATGAAACCAAACATTTTCTTTCATACAATTTTAACCCCTTAATGACCACAGCACTTTTCCATTTTCTGTCCGTTTGGGACCAAGGCTATTTTTACATTTTTGCGGTGTTTGTGTTTAGCTGTAATTTTCTTCTTACTCATTTACTGTACCCACACATATTATATACCGTTTTTCTCGCCATTAAATGGACTTTCTAAAGATACCATTATTTTCATCATATCATATTTTTTACTATAAAAAAATGATAAAATATGAGGAAAAATGGAAAAAAACACACTTTTTCTAACTTTGACCCCCAAAATCTGTTACATATCTAAAACCACCAAAAAACACCCATGCTAAATAGTTTCTAAATTTTTTCTTGAGTTTAGAAATACCCAATGTTTACATGTTCTTTGCTTTTTTTGCAGTTATAGGGCCATAAATACAAGTAGCACTTTTCTATTTACAAACCATTTTTTTCCAAAATTAGCGCTAGTTACATTAGAACACTAATATCTTTCAGGAATCCCTGAATATTCCTTGACATGTATATATTTTTTTTTAGTAGAAATCCCAAAGTATTGATCTAGGCCAATTTTGGTATATTTCATACCACCATTTCACCGCCAAATGCGATCAAATACAAAAAATCGTTCACTTTTTCACAAATTTTTTCACAAACTTTCGGTTTCTCACTGAAATTATTTACAAACAACTTGTGCAATTATGGCATAAATGGTTGTAAATTATTCTCTGGGATCCCCTTTGTTCAGAAATAGCAGACATATATGGCTTTGGCGTTGCTTTTTGGTAATTAGAAGGCCGCTAAATGCCACTGCGCACCACAAGTGTATTATGCCCAGCAGTTAAGGGGTTAATTAGGGAGCTTTTAGGGAGCTTGTAGGGTTAATTTTAGCTTTAGTGTAGTAGACAACCCCAAGTATTGATCTAGGCACATTTTGGTATATTTCATGGCACCATTTCACCGCCAAATGCGATCAAATTAAAAAAAACTTAAAATTTTTCACAATTTTAGGTTTCTCACTGAAATCATTTACAAACAGCTTGTGCAATTATGGCACAAATGGTTGTAAATGCTTGTCTGGGATCCCCTTTGTTCAGAAATAGCAGACATATATGACTTTGGCGTTGCTTTCTGGTAATTAGAAGGCCGCTAAATCCTGCTGCGCCTCACACGTGTATTATGGCTAGCAGTGAAGGGGTTAATTAGGGAGTTTGTAGGGATCTTGCAGGGTTAATTTTAGCTTTAGTGTAGAGATCAGCCTCCCATCTGACACATCCCACCCCCTGATCCCTCCCAAACAGCACAATTGTCCCCGCCATCTTAAGTACTGGCAGAAAGTCTGCCAGTACTAAAATAAAAAGGGTTTTTAAAAATAAATAAATTGTTTTTAGCATATTTACATATGCTACTGTGTAGGATCCCCCCCTTAGCCCCCAACCTCCCTGATCCCCCCCAAAACCCCTCTCTAACCCTCCCCTCTGCCTTAGTGGGGGCCATCTTGGGTACTGGCAGCTGTCTGCCAGTACCCAGTTTGCAATAAAAGGTGCTTTTTTGTTTGTTTGTTTTTTCTGTAGTGTAGCTTCCCCACCCCCCACCCCCACACAGACAAACCCCCACCACCTTGCTGATCGTTTTTTATTTTTTAAATTTTTCCACCTTTTTCAACATTTTCTGTAGTGTAGTGGTTCCCACCTGCTCCCTCCCCGTGCACGCGTCCGCCCCCTCCCTCCCGTGCACGCGCGCGCGCCCGTGCGCACCCCCAGCCACCCCCGCCCACGATCCCGCCCCCCTTCACATAACCAGGGCCATCGATGGCCGCCACCCGCCTCCCGGTCCGGCTCCCACCCACCAACAAAGTAAGCCACCGATCTCCGGTGCAGAGAGGGCCACAGAGTGGCTCTCTCTGCACCGGATGGCTTAAAAAGGTTATTGCAGGATGCCTCCATATCGAGGCATCACTGCAATAACCGGAAAGCATCTGGAAGCGAGCAGGATCGCTTCCAGCTGCTTTCCACACTGAGGACGTGCAGGATACGTTCTCAGGCGTTAACTGCCTTTTCTTTCATGTAATTAGCAAGAGTCCATGAGCTAGTGACGTATGGGATATACATTCCTACCAGGAGGGGCAAAGTTTCCCAAACCTCAAAATGCCTATAAATACACCCCTCACCACACCCACAATTCAGTTTTTACAAACTTTGCCTCCGATGGAGGTGGTGAAGTAAGTTTGTGCTAGATTCTACGTTGATATGCGCTCCGCAGCAAGTTGGAGCCCGGTTTTCCTCTCAGCGTGCAGTGAATGTCAGAGGGATGTGAGGAGTATTGCCTATTTGAATGCAGTGATCTCCTTCTAAGGGGTCTATTTCATAGGTTCTCTGTTATCGGTCGTAGAGATTCATCTCTTACCTCCCTTTTCAGATCGACGATATACTCTTATATATACCATTACCTCTGCTGATTCTCGTTTCAGTACTGGTTTGGCTATCTACTATATGTAGATGAGTGTCCTGGGGTAAGTAAGTCTTATTTTCTGTGACACTCCTAGCTATGGTTGGGCACTTTGTTTATAAAGTTCTAAATATATGTATTCAAACATTTATTTGCCTTGACTCAGAATGTTCAACTTTCCTTATTTTCAGACAGTCAGTTTCATATTTGGGATAATGCATTTTAACATTTTTCTTACCTTAAAATTTGACTTTTTCCCTGTGGGCTGTTAGGCTCGCGGGGGCTGAAAATGCTTCATTTATTGCGTCATTCTTGGCGCGGACTTTTTTGGCGCAAAAATTCTATTTCCGTTTCCGGCGTCATACGTGTCGCCGGAAGTTGCGTCATTTTTTGACGTTATTTTGCGCCAAAAATGTCGGCGTTCCGGATGTGGCGTCATTTTTGGCGCCAAAAAGCATTTAGGCGCCAAATAATGTGGGCGTCTTATTTGGCGCGAAAAAATATGGGCGTCACTTTTGTCTCCACATTATTTAAGTCTCATTTTTTATTGCTTCTGGTTGCTAGAAGCTTGTTCTTTGGCATTTTTTCCCATTCCTGAAACTGTCATTTAAGGAATTTGATCAATTTTGCTTTATATATATGTTGTTTTTTCTCTTACATATTGCAAGATGTCTCACGTTGCATCTGAGTCAGAAGATACTACAGGAAAATCGCTGTCAAGTGCTGAATCTACCAAAGCTAAGTGTATCTGCTGTAAACTGTTGGTAGCTATTTCTCCAGCTGTTGTTTGTATTGATTGTCATGACAAACTTGTTAAAGCAGATAATATTTCCTTTAGTAAAGTACCATTGCCTGTTGCAGTTCCTTCAACATCTAAGGTGCAGAATGTTCCTGATAATATAAGAGATTTTGTTTCTGAATCCATAAAGAAGGCTATGTCTGTTATTTCTCCTTCTAGTAAACGTAAAAAATCTTTTAAAACTTCTCTCCCTACAGATGAATTTTTAACTGAACATCATCATTCTGATTCTGATGATTCCTCTGGTTCAGAGGTTTCTGTCTCAGAGGTTGATGCTGATAAATCTTCATATTTATTTAAAATGGAATTTATTCGTTCTTTACTTAAAGAAGTCCTAATTGCTTTAGAAATAGAGGATTCTGGTCCTCTTGATACTAAATCTAAACGTTTAAATAAGGTTTTTAAATCTCCTGTAGTTATTCCAGAAGTTTTTCCTGTCCCTGATGCTATTTCTGCAGTAATTTCCAAAGAATGGGATAATTTGGGTAATTCATTTACTCCTTCTAAACGTTTTAAGCAATTATATCCTGTGCCGTCTGACAGACTGGAATTTTGGGACAAGATCCCTAAAGTTGATGGGGCTATTTCTACCCTTGCTAAACGTACTACTATTCCTACGTCAGATGGTACTTCGTTTAAGGATCCTCTAGATAGGAAAATTGAGTCCTTTCTAAGAAAAGCTTATCTGTGTTCAGGTAATCTTCTTAGACCTGCTATATCTTTGGCTGATGTTGCTGCAGCTTCAACTTTTTGGTTGGAAACTTTAGCGCAACAAGTAACACATCGTGATTCTCATGATATTATTATTCTTCTTTAACATGCTAATAATTTTATCTGTGATGCCATTTTTGATATTATCAGAGTTGATGTCAGGTTTATGTCTCTAGCTATTTTAGCTAGAAGAGCTTTATGGCTTAAAACTTGGAATGCTGATATGGCTTCTAAATCAACTTTACTTTCCATTTCTTTCCAGGGTAACAAATTATTTGGTTCTCAGTTGGATTCCATTATTTCAACTGTTACTGGTGGGAAAGGAACTTTTTTACCACAGGATAAAAAATCTAAAGGTAAAAACAGGGCTAATAATCGTTTTCGTTCCTTTCGTTTCAACAAAGAACAAAAGCCTGATCCTTCATCCTCAGGAGCAGTTTCAGTTTGGAGACCATCTCCAGTTTGGAATAAATCCAAGCCAGCTAGAAAGGCAAAGCCTGCTTCTAAGTCCACATGAAGGTGCGGCCCTCATTCCAGCTCAGCTGGTAGGGGGCAGGTTACGTTTTTTCAAGGAAATTTGGATCAATTCTGTTCACAATCTTTGGATTCAGAGCATTGTTTCAGAAGGGTACAGAATTGGTTTCAAGTTGAGACCTCCTGCAAAGAGATTTTTTCTTTCCCGTGTCCCAGTAAATCCAGTAAAAGCTCAAGCATTTCTGAAATGTGTTTCAGATCTAGAGTTGACTGGAGTAATTATGCCAGTTCCAGTTCCGGAACAGGGGATGGGGTTTTATTCAAATCTCTTCATTGTACCAAAGAAGGAGAATTCTTTCAGACCAGTTCTGGATCTAAAAATATTGAATCGTTATGTAAGGATACCAACGTTCAAGATGGTAACTGTAAGGACTATCTTACCTTTTGTTCAGCAAGGGAATTATATGTCCACAATAGATTTACAGGATGCATATCTGCATATTCCGATTCATCCAGATCATTATCAGTTTCTGAGATTCTCGTTTCTGGACAAGCATTACCAATTTGTGGCTCTGCCGTTTGGCCTAGCTACAGCTCCAAGAATTTTTACAAAGGTTCTCGGTGCCCTGCTGTCTGTAATCAGAGAACAGGGTATTGTGGTATTTCCTTATTTGGACGATATCTTGGTACTTGCTCAGTCTTTACATTTAGCAGAATCTCATACGAATCGACTTGTGTTGTTTCTTCAAGATCATGGTTGGAGGATCAATTTACCAAAAAGTTCTTTGATTCCTCAGACAAGGGTAACCTTTCTGGGTTTCCAGATGGATTCAGTGTCCATGACTCTGTCTTTAACAGACAAGAGACGTCTAAAGTTGATTACAGCTTGTCGAAACCTTCAGTCACAATCATTCCCTTCGGTAGCCTTATGCATGGAAATTCTAGGTCTTATGACTGCTGCATCGGACGCGATCCCCTTTGCTCGTTTTCACATGCGACCTCTTCAGCTCTGTATGCTGAAGCAATGGTGCAAGGATTACACGAAGATATCTCAATTAATATCTTTAAAAACCGATTGTTCGACACTCTCTAACGTGGTGGACAGATCACCATCGTTTAATTCAGGGGGCTTCTTTTGTTCTTCCGACCTGGACTGTAATTTCAACAGATGCAAGTCTCACAGGTTGGGGAGCTGTGTGGGGATCTCTGACGGCACAAGGAGTTTGGGAATCTCAGGAGGTGAGATTACCGATCAATATTTTGGAACTCCGTGCAATTTTCAGAGCTCTTCAGTTTTGGCCTCTTCTGAAGAGAGAATCGTTCATTTGTTTTCAGACAGACAATGTCACAACTGTGGCATACATCAATCATCAAGGAGGGACTCACAGTCCTCTGGCTATGAAAGAAGTATCTCGAATTTTGGTTTGGGCGGAATCCAGCTCCTGTCTAATCTCTGCGGTTCATATCCCAGGTATAGACAATTGGGAAGCGGATTATCTCAGTCGCCAAACGTTGCATCCGGGCGAATGGTCTCTTCACCCAGAGGTATTTCTTCAGATTGTTCAAATGTGGGAACTTCCAGAAATAGATCTGATGGCGTCCCATCTAAACAAGAAACTTCCCAGGTATCTGTCCAGATCCCGGGATCCTCAGGCGGAGGCAGTGGATGCATTATCACTTCCTTGGAAGTATCATCCTGCCTATATCTTTCCGCCTCTAGTTCTTCTTCCAAGAGTAATCTCCAAGATTCTGAAGGAATGCTCGTTTGTTCTGCTGGTAGCTCCGGCATGGCCTCACAGGTTTTGGTATGCGGATCTTGTCCGGATGGCCTCTTGCCAACCGTGGACTCTTCCGTTAAGACCAGACCTTCTGTCACAAGGTCCTTTTTTCCATCAGGATCTGAAATCCTTAAATTTAAAGGTATGGAGATTGAACGCTTGATTCTTGGTCAAAGAGGTTTCTCTGACTCTGTGATTAATACTATGTTACAGGCTCGTAAATCTGTATCTCGAGAGATATATTATAGAGTCTGGAAGACTTATATTTCTTGGTGTCTTTCTCATCATTTTTCCTGGCATTCTTTTAGAATACCGAGAATTTTACAGTTCCTTCAGGATGGTTTAGATAAAGGTTTGTCCGCAAGTTCTTTGAAAGGACAAATCTCTGCTCTTTCTGTTCTTTTTCACAGAAAGATTGCTATTCTTCCTGATATTCATTGTTTTGTACAAGCTTTGGTTCGTATAAAACCTGTCATTAAGTCAATTTCTCCTCCTTGGAGTTTGAATTTGGTTCTGGGAGCTCTTCAAGCTCCTCCGTTTGAACCTATGCATTCATTGGACATTAAATTACTTTCTTGGAAAGTTTTGTTCCTTTTGGCCATCTCTTCTGCCAGAAGAGTTTCTGAATTATCTGCTCTTTCTTGTGAGTCTCCTTTTCTGATTTTTCATCAGGATAAGGCGGTGTTGCGAACTTCTTTTGAATTTTTACCTAAAGTTGTGAATTCCAACAACATTAGTAGAGAAATTGTGGTTCCTTCATTATGTCCTAATCCTAAGAATTCTAAGGAGAAATCGTTGCATTCTTTGGATGTTGTTAGAGCTTTGAAATATTATGTTGAAGCTACGAAATCTTTTCGTAAGACTTCTAGTCTATTTGTTATCTTTTCCGGTTCTAGAAAAGGCCAAAAAGCTTCTGCCATTTCTTTGGCATCTTGGTTGAAATCTTTAATTCATCTTGCCTATGTTGAGTCGGGTAAAACTCCGCCTCAGAGAATTACAGCTCATTCTACTAGGTCAGTTTCTACTTCCTGGGCGTTTAGGAATGAAGCTTCGGTTGACCAGATCTGCAAAGCAGCGACTTGGTCCTCTTTGCATACTTTTACTAAATTCTACCATTTTGATGTATTTTCTTCTTCTGAAGCAGTTTTTGGTAGAAAAGTACTTCAGGCAGCGGTTTCAGTTTGAATCTTCTGCTTATGTTTTTCGTTAAACTTTATTTTGGGTGTGGATTATTTTCAGCAGGAATTGGCTGTCTTTATTTTATCCCTCCCTCTCTAGTGACTCTTGTGTGGAAAGATCCACTTCTTGGGTAGTCATTATCCCATACGTCACTAGCTCATGGACTCTTGCTAATTACATGAAAGAAAACATAATTTATGTAAGAACTTACCTGATAAATTCATTTCTTTCATATTAGCAAGAGTCCATGAGGCCCGCCCTTTTTTTGTGGTGGTTATGATTTTTGTATAAAGCACAATTATTCCAATTCCTTATTTTATATGCTTTCGCACTTTTTTATCACCCCACTTCTTGGCTATTCGTTAAACTGAATTGTGGGTGTGGTGAGGGGTGTATTTATAGGCATTTTGAGGTTTGGGAAACTTTGCCCCTCCTGGTAGGAATGTATATCCCATACGTCACTAGCTCATGGACTCTTGCTAATATGAAAGAAATGAATTTATCAGGTAAGTTCTTACATAAATTATGTTTTTTCTGAGGACGTACCCTGCACGTCCTCAGTCGTTAAGGGGTTAAACAACTTTACAATTTACTTCTATTATCTAATTAGCTTCATTTTTTAGGTATCCTTTGTTAAAGAAATAGCAATGCACATGGGTGAGCCAATTACACAAGGCATCTATGTTCAGCCAGCAATCGGCAACTACTGAGCCTATCTAGATATGCTTTTAAGGAAAGAATATCAGGAGAATTAAGCAAATTAGATAAAGGAAGTAAATTTGAAAGTTGTTTAAAATTGCATGCTCTTTCTAAATCTTGTATGAAAGAAAAAAAATTGTGTTTTTTAACCCTTTCACTACTGGGACTTGCAGACAAAAACTTGCCCAAAATACCAGAGCATTTTTAGCATTTTTGCTATTATTCCATTTAAACAGAAATAGAGCCTTGCTTTTTTTTATTTACTTATCAAATCTATCTATCTATATATTAAGTAGACAACCCAAGGTATTGATCTAGGCCCATTTGGTATATTTCATGCCACCATTTCACTGCCAAATGCCATCAAATAAAAAAAATTGGTACTTTTTTAACAAACTTTGGGTTTCTCACAGAAATTATTTACATACTGCTTGTGCATTCATGGCACAAATGTTTGTAAAAGTTTCTCTGAGATGCCCTTTGTTCAGAAATAGCAGACATATATGGCTTTGCCATTGCTTTTTGGTAATTAGAAGGCCGCGTATTACAGCTGGGCACCACACTTCTATTATTCCCGGCAGTGAAGGGGTTAATTAGGTATCTTAAAAGCTTAATGTAAGCTTTAGTGTAGATTAGCCTCCTACCTGACACTCCCCACCCCATAATCCCTACCTGATCCCTCCCAAACAGCTCTCTTCCCTCCCCCACACCCTTCTGGTCACCCCCATCTTAAGTACTGGCAGACAGTCTGCCAATAAAAAAACTCCCCCTTCCCCCACTAAAACAGCTATCTAAACTTTTCCTGCCCTAACTATAGGGCACTATACAGGCAGCTATTTGCCAGTACCTGAAAACATTGGCTGATCCAATCAGCCAATAGGATTGAGCTTGCATTCTATTGACTGATTGGATCAGCCAATAGGATGAAAGCTCAATCCTATTGGCTGATTGCAACAGCCAATATGATTTTTATCAGAATTCTATCAGCCAATCGGAATCTAAGGGACGACATCTTGGATCACGTCATTTAAAGGAACCTTCATTCGTCGGTAGTCGTCAGAAGGAAGAGGATGCTCTGCGTCAGATTGAAGATGGAGCCTCTCCGCGCCGTCTGGATGAAGACTTTTGCGGGCTTGGATGAAGACTTCGGCCGCTTCATTGAGGACTTCTCCCGGCTTCTTGGAGGATGGATGTCGGATCTTTAAAACTAAGTAAATCTTCTGGGGTTAGTGATAGGATTTTTTTAAGGGTTTATTGGGTGGGTTTTAGTTTTAGATTAGGACTTGGGCCTGCAATAGAGCCAAATGCCCTTTTAAGAGCAATGCCCATCCAAATGCCCTTTTCAGGGCAATGGGGAGCTTAGGTTTTTTAGATAGTATTTTATTTGGGGGGTTGGTTGTGTGAGTGGTGGGTTTTACTGTTGGGGGGGGGTATTTGTATTTTTTTTTTACAGGTAAAAGAGCTGATTACTTTGGGGCAATGCCCCGCAAAAGGCCCTTTTAAGGGCTATTTGTAGTTTATTGTAGGTTAGGGTTTTTTTTATTTTCATAGGGCCCTTAGATTAGGTGTAATTAGTTTAAAGCTTTGATAATTTCTTTTTTCTTTTTTGTATCTTAGTGGGGGGGTTTTGTGTAACTTAGTGTTTGTTATTTTTTGTAACTTAGTTTTTTGTAACTTTGTAATTTTTTAGTGTAGAATTAAATTATTTGAATAGGGTTAGGTGTTTAAATATATAATATAGTTATTTTTTTTTTTAAATAAATTTTTATTTGAGAAAATCTCTAGATACAAAAATTTCAAACATAGGCAGTATTGTCAATGATACATAAAAAAGAAATGGTAGCAACCGTTAGTATAGCTTCAGAGGTTTCAATGTACAAGTTATATAGCGTATATAGACATCAACATAAGCAAGTGGGAACATATATATACTCATATAGAATAATCAAAGAAACAAAATAAATGAGTGAGAGATGGAGAAAACACAGAGAGAGGGTCATGAGAGGGAATGAAAAATGAGGAAGGGCAGCTAACAATAAAATATTAGGGGGGGTGACCAAAGTCAATACGCTATCAGCTTGTTCAATTTGGGAATTTTTCCCACCAGGGTGCCCAGGTTACAAAATAAAAGTCTAGTTTATCTAGGGCAGAATGTGAGTAGGCTTCCATTTTTTAAATAAAGTTAGTTGTGGCTAAAATTTGTGGAATGGTCGGGGGAGTGAGTTGTTTCCATGCTTTCGCTATTTCTAATTTAGTAGCCATTAGGCCATAGATAGATAAGGCTTTATGTGTAGGAGTAATAACTGGGAAATCTAAATGTAGTAAGCCAACTTGGGGACTAAGTGTAATGATGATACCTAGAGAGTGTAGAAGGTTGGTTACCTGAAGCCAAATGGGGGAAACTCTAGGGCAGAACCACCAGATGTGCGCTTGAGTTCCAAGCTGTCCACAGCCCCTCCAGCAAGCAGGGGAGTGAGAGTCATATATCCTATGGAGGGTAACCGGTACTAGGTGCCATCGTACTGCAATCTTGTATTGGAGTTCCCATAGGGACATACAATGCAATAATTTTTTTGTGGATTTAAGTTCTCTGTACCAGGAGTCGGCGTCGGCCGTGAAGTTCAATTCCGTCTCCCAGGCTATAAACTGTGAAACTTTCTGTTGGGAGAAGGGAGCTAGTAGGGTTTCGTAATGGAAAGATAAAGTTCCCTTGAGTTTGTGAGGTTGTGACCATCGTTGCTCCCATACTGTAGTGGGCCTAAGATTCTCTCTGGGAAACCCCCAGGATCTGATTATGGAGCAGAGTCGAAAGGCTTCAAATTTCAATTGGGTCGGAATCCGTAGTTTATTGCAAATCGCTAAGTGGGATATATTTCCAACATGCCCGTAAAGATCGGCCAAACGGTCCACTCCAAGAGAGGTCCAGCTAGAGACATGAGTATCCGGCAGGCAGAAGAGAACACTAATAACAGTTTGGCAAGGGGAAGGATGAGGAGCGATCAAGTTTGAATGTCTCGTCTGATCCCAAAACCGAAGGGTGTCTAAGATCACTGGGTGTGTGGTAAGGAGATTTTTCCAATAATGGGAGGGTACCCAAGGGAGGGCCATCAATCTCAGATCAGATGGGAGGAGTGACTGTTCCACCTCTCTCCAAGAGGTTGGGCTATCGCTGTGACCCCAATCTATCACATGTACTAGGCGTGCCGCTTGATAGTAGAGGATAATGTTTGGCATGCCTAGTCCGCCTTTGTCACTAGGTCTTTGAAGAGTTTGCCTCGATGTTCGAGGTTTCTTACCCTTCAAGATATAACTGGTGATAAGGCTCTGAAGCTTGTTAAGGATTGGCCGTGGTATATTAATTGGGATAGTGCGAAAGAGATAGGTTACCTTCGGGATAAAAGACATTTTAATGGCTGCGATCCTACCCGTCCAGGAGATTTCGCGGAATTCCCAGGAATCTAATAGTTTTTTCCATTCTGAAATTTTCTCCGTGAAGTTCTTGGAAATAACAGTAGAGATATTCGGGGAGAGGTAGGTACCTAATAATTTGAGGGAATGGGGGGACCATTGAAATTTGTACCTATCACATAGAGTAAGAAGATCTGAGGGCATAATGTTGACGTATAGAGCCTCGGTTTTAGAAAGATTTAGTTTATAATAACTTAAAGTTTTAAACTTAGAGATAATTTTAAATACAGCAGGTAGCGACCTATGTGGGTCTGTAAGTAATAGTGTTACATCATCTGCATATAAGGAGATGGTATGTTGACGCGAACCTATCGGGAAGCCGGAAATATCCGGGTCTGATCTGATAGCCTGAGCGAGTGGTTCGATAGAGAAAGCGAACAGGAGCGGGGAGAGGGGGCAACCCTGCCTCGTCCCATTCGTTATGTCAAAGCTGTTGGATTGAAATCCTATTCCCTTAACACTGGCAGTCGGATTGGCGTAAAGAGCTTGAATTGCTGTAATAAATTGCTCCAGAATCCCAAAGGCATGCAGGGTTTCCCACAAGTACTCCCACCTCACCCTGTCGAAGGCTTTCTCAGCGTCTAACGATAGGGCTAACGTGGGAGTGTTTCCTCTTGCGCTCTCCAATAATATATCCAGAACGCGCCGTGTGACATCTGGACCTTCTCTACGGGGTACAAATCCCACCTGGTCCAGATGGACCAAAGAGGAGTGATGCAGGAGAGACGAGTTGCTAAAATCTTAGCATAGAGTTTTGTGTCTATGTTGAGTAAAGAAATCGGCCGGTAACTCCCACAGTCCTGAGGATCCTTGCCTGGTTTCAGTATAGTGGTAATTGAAGCTTCAAGGAATTCTTTCCTAAAGCTACCTTTGTTGAATACTTCATTGAATACTCCACAGAGGATTGGAGAAATCTGTGGGGAGAAGGATTTATAGAATTGGCTCGTGAAGCCGTCTGGACCCGGGGATTTCGCTATTTGAAGGTCTCTGATGGCCAGGGTGACTTCGTCAAGGGAGATAGGGGACGTCAAGGTAATTGTATCCTTTTGGTCCAATTGGGGGAGATTTAGGGAGTGGAGATATCTACGAATGCTTTCTGGGTCAATAGTTTTCGTGGGGTCCGAAGAGCTTAAGTTATAAAGCTGATAGTAGAATTTTCTAAAGGCCTCACCTATGACAGTTGGGGATGTAACACATCCGCTGCTGGTGTTTATGGCTGTAATTTTGGCTTGTGCTGTCAGATTCCTAAGTTTCCTGGCTAACAATGTGGAGGCTTTGTTACTATTATGATAATAAACTTGTTTAAGTCTTTCTAGCATGTGCTGAGTTTTATTAACTTCTAGGGTCTTTATATGTTTTGTGATTTCCGATATTTGAGTATTTGTCGTAGTAGAGTAAGAGTTAGAGAGTTCGAGTTTCAAGGTTCTGAGTTGACAGTTGAGGGACGCAAGCGTAGCTCCTTGTGCCATCCTGATTTGGGAGGCCTTATCAATAAAAAAAACCTCTGAGATACGCTTTAAGCGTAGCCCAAATCACTTCCTCCGACAAAAGGGGGGGAGCGATTTTCAGCAAGAAAGATGGTGATGGCTGCTAAAGTCTCTGTCTTGATCTCCGGGGTAGTGACCAGGAAGTTTTTGAGCCACCATGTGATACCTACTACGCGTGGGGAATGGCTACTTAGAACAATGGACAGGGAATCATGGTCCGACCACGAGATTACTGAGATTGTCGCGTCTGAAATCGAGTCTAACAAGCGAGAGCTCAAGAAAAAGAGGTCAATCCGAGTGTGAGATTTATGGGGGACCGAATAGAAAGTGTATTCTCGTCGATTCGGGTGGACTGCTCTCCATACGTCATAAAGGTTATACTGTTTAATCAAGGTTTGAAAAGATACAGATAGAGGGTGTAGAGTCCTCTCTGATGTGGAGATCGGGGGGGCCGTTCTATCTATCAGGGGGTTCCAAATGAGGTTAAAGTCCCCTCCCCAGACCAATTCCCCCTGGGTCACGGCCGACACTGACCCCAAGAGACATCTAAGAAATCTAATTTGGCCTGAATTGGGTGCGTAAATATTTACCAATGTAAATATTTTGGAATTGAGTTTGCAGATTAAGATTATAAAACGCGCTTGCGGATCTTTTTCTATATAAATTGGCTCATATTGGATGGAAGAACCAATCAATATAGCCACCCCTCTGGATTTGGTATGGAAGGACGCTGTAATTACAGCAGGGAACTTTCTGTATGAATATGTAAAATTTGTGTTAACAAGCCAATGCGTCTCCTGAATGAAGGCTACATCAATTTTATTACGTGACAGCATGGTGAGTAGTAGGCTACGTTTGGTCGGGGAGTTGAGCCCTTGGGTATTAAGGGTCAAAAACTTCAATTCTGACATTGTAGATGTATGACTGTGTTTCTCCAAGTCTATTTATAGAACTCTATGAGAGAATAATGGAAAGAGATTACTATTCTTAAATCTATAAAGCCCACTAAATGAGCTAAGGGAGGGGGATGCAGCGGGCAAAAGCCGCTCAGACTGGGGGATAAAGGGGAGTTGAGGGAGGGGTAATGGGGGGGGGAGAGTTGCTTATAAGATGGACTTTTCGTATAAGGTATTCGTGATGCGAGTATAGAGGTGCAGACCTTAAATAAAGGGAGGAAGGGAAAAGGTAATAAAAATAATAAAAATAGATAGGAAAAATGAGTAAAGAGGGAGAATGGAGATGAAGGAGTGACTCAGTAATTCCGGAGATTTTAACGTCTCCAGAGGTACTAAAGCTGGTCAGTCTGAGGTGCGGGGGAATAAAATTAGTATGAGGTGTAAAATCTGTAAGCTGAAATCAAAGAGAAAGGGAGTAAAGGCAAAGGGATAGAGCTCCAAAGTTACCAGGGTCAGGACAGAAAATTGGTCCAACATACACTGAATAAATATAACAATGTAAACATAGATAACTTTTCAATCATTTCAAATAAAACTTTCAAAGCATAATAATGGACTAACTGTATAAAAACATCGTAAGGAGGGCCACTTTAAATAAGCCATAACATTTCTCATCTATATAAGTAAAAACGTATGAAGTAGTACCTAGGTTGTAGATAAATCACGTGTACATCTCTAACTAATGCTTATTCCATGTGTATGATGACTCAAGGAATAGAAACCAGGAAAGAAAAAGTTAAATGTAAATTGACTAGTGAAATTCCACCTACGTATCTCATGATATTGTCTGAGAAATAAGGTGAGGCAAACAGGATATAAGAGTTTTGATGATAAAGTATAAGTGAACTCTATCGCTGAAAAATAAGCACATGATTAGTGTAAAAGTATCCGCTATGTGAGGTAGTGATCAGGGCTTTTCAATCAGTTAAGGGATGAGTTAAAGTCTACTATAAGTATAATTGCCTCTTAATGTTGAGGGGGGGGGGAGTACCCCATATAAGTGTAAAGTAGGGCATGAGAAGCCAGCACATCGTCGGATGTATAGAAAATATCAAATGATGGTTCTAGAGGCTAAAACAAGTCTCAACTTAAGAGAGAGTTGAGCTATGAGTCAACACCTTTCAAGAGCAGGGGGCTATGTAGAGTGTGAAAACAGGAATCCAGGAGGCCTATTGTGAATGATAAAAATAAAAATAAAAGAATTGGGTACATAAAATTATACAGTGCGAACTAGAATGCAATAAACATCTAAACACAATGGTTAAGTAGTTAGACATAGATACTTTACATTACCCATCCATCATCTTCAAGTTACAGGGAGCTGGAAGTCCTGGAGAGTTAAACAACACCAGTACCTAGGAGGTACCGCAGATGAGAGAAAAAAAAATAAAAAAAAAATACAAATAAACACATAACAGAAGCATAATGGTAGAAGAGAGGATAGTCCAAGGGTTATGTGCCTCACAAAGTTCAACAGTAAAAGGGGGCAGTGTGTTGGTCATCAGATCTATCTTCTCAAAACTGAGATCTTTTCGAGGATAGTGAAGGTGAGGGATCCTCCCTGGCAGACTGAAAGCTGAAGGTTTGGTGTAGAGGCCGCCAAGCGGCCGCCGTGGCGTTGAGCTTCTTAGAATGTTCCTGAGGAGCAGAAGACTGATTGTCAGTCAGAAGAAGTTTCGGGGACTGTAGGATCTGGAAGCCTTGTTCGAGGGTTGTGATGGTGTATGAAGTATCATTGAATTGAAAAAATAGACAGACCGGAAAACACCATCTATATTTAATATTGTTATTACGAAGACATAGGGTGATTTGGTGAAAGAGTCTTCTTCTAGATAGAGTGTGGGCCGAGAGGTCTGGGAAAATCTGTATGTCTTGATGTGGATCCTTCAGGTTCTTATTTTGAAATGAAGCCCTGAGGACTTTCTCTTTGAAAGTGAAGTAATGTAGTCGCACAATTACATCTCTTGCCACTCCCATGGGTGCATTTCTTGGCCGAAGGGCTCTATGAGCTCTGTCTATCAGGCTCTCCTGAGGGGAGATAGATCCCAGAAGTTCTGTGAAGAGGGACTGAAGGTAGTTAGATAGATCCGCAGGGCCAATTTCCTCAGGAACACCCCTGATTCTGAGGTTGTTCCGACGTGATCTATCCTCCTGGTCAGCTAATTTAGTTTCTAGGCCAGAAATCATTTCTGCCAGCGATTGGGTGTAACTTAGTAGGTTGGAATGATCCACATGTAGATCTTCTTGCTTTTTTTTCTAGCGATTCTGTTCTCTCCCCTAGTAGAGAGACATCCCTCTTCAGCTCAGATACGGAAGCTTTAAGTTCTTGTTTCAGAGATGTGTAATGTGAGTCCATTTTATTTGAGAGATCCTTGATTGATTCAAGGATAGAAGAGGAGGAATGGGATACCCTTTCTGTAGAGTGGGAGAGAGACCGGGAAGGTCCTTTAGCTGAGGTAATTGAGTCTCGTGAGTCCTCATCAGATAGATCCTGTTCAAATGTGCTTTTATTCGGAAAATGATCCGAAAGAGTCCTTTTCGGTATGTCTCCATGTTTCTGTTTCTTTCTCTGCGAGTGGGCCATCTTGCTCATAATAGATTAAAGAGGTCAGGAACTTTCTAGAAGAAGTTTCAAAGTTGATTTCAATTCCAGGGTGTGTAGCAAAGGGTATGCGGCAGGCACCCCCCCAGTAATGGCGCCTAGCCCAACATGAGATAACGGTCCGCTGATTAGAAATTTATTGTGTGACCTGGGAACAGTCTCTCACAGCTTCTCAGTTGTTCTCACTTCTCAATTAAACAGCTTTAAATAATGTTGTTGTAATCTGTGTTGCTGTGTAAAATGTCTCTCTCCCCTAGGGATTGCTCTCTTCCGAGCAAGTAGGGAAAAAGGAGTTTGGGATATGACCCGTGGGCACAGTGGGCCGACGGGAAAGGGAGGGGAGAGAGGGCAAATAGATGTGGCGGTAGTAAGTTTTACAGCACGGGTTCAAAAGAGAAATATTGAGAGATGTTGGAGTGATATTGCAGGGATGAGAGGTAAAATCTTGAATAACAGTAGACCCAGGGAAGTTGTAGTGTAGATTGCTTGTAGATCTGTATGTCCGGATTGTTGCAATGCACTGCACTTAAAGTAAATCAGTGGAACAAGACTCTCTGAATAACAGTATTACAAACTGAGGTTGTAGCTGAAAATTTCAGTAAGTTCCTAATCCCAGTATTATGTTGGAGTAAGAGCTGTAATGATTATGGGCCTCAGTATAGGCTGCTGGGAGATGTAAAAAATAGCTGACAGTTATAGGTACCACAAGTATATGTGGGGCAGATACTCATATACAGAGATTATTTTATGTACACTTTGTTGGGTTGACAACTAGCAGGGGAATGTCTTAAATATATACAGGGTACCAGCTTGAATAATAGGGTGCAAGGCCTTACTGTAAATAATTAGGAGGCAATGTTATCTTCCCTGTCTGTTACAGGATATCCATAGTTAGCATTACACAAGGGAAAGAGTCTCTTGTACCCCTGGTCACTCGTTAGGACTATGTCAGTACAAATTAACCCAACTGTATTTCAGCACTATATGCAGACTGCTTACCCTGAAATCTGTGTGTCAGGCAACGGTGACAGGAAGAAGGCTCCGGTGGGTGAGCGGGTGGGCACTCGTCTCTGCGGAGGTGTTCAGTAGCAGAGGCCAAGTGCTCCAGGGGAGCCGTTATCTTACAGCGCACCGGTAAGTGCAACAGGGCTTTCCCACAAGCGGTATTATGAGGACCGGGAGGATCTGTAAGCCGCGCTCTTTCTGTATGCCCCTTAAGGAGTGACCAGAGTAAATTGTTGTTGCGCGGGTGTCCGGGGGTGAGGTAAGTAGCCTGAGAGACGATGGGTCTGTGTGTTGTCCGGCTCTATTCGTAGTGCCTGTCAGGGAGTTAGGGCAAACCGGAAGTCTCTTTTAACACTGCTGCAGATAGTGGCGCAGTGGAAATTTCCCACTTTAAGCTTGTAAAATGGCTGTTTTAAAAGTTATCTTCACCTTGAAAGTTAACCGGAATGGTCACAGTGGAGTTAGAGAGGTAGTGGGAAGAAAATAAAAAGAAATTGGTTGGGAATAAATAATAAAATACGGCTTGGTCTGCAGAGCTCTCACAAAGCGTGACTGCTTGATAGCGTGGCAAACTCCGCCCCCATAATATAGTTATTTTAATTTGTAATTTTATGTAATTTTAGTATAAAAGTTAGGTTAGATTAATTATTAATTTAATATAGTTTAATGTAATTTTATTATAATAGTTAGAATAGGTTAATTATTAGTTTAATGTAATTTTTATTATAATAGTTAGAATAGGTTAATTAGTAGTTTAATATAGTTTAATTTAAATCTAAAGTTAATTTTAAATTTATTATAAGATAGGGATGAGTTAATATTTAATGTACAGTTAGTGGGTTGTTAGGTTTAGGGATTAATAGGTCAATTTAGTTTATGGCGGTGGGGGGCTGGCGGTTTAGGGGTTAATACATTTATTTAGTTGCGGTGGGCTCCGGGAGCGGCAGGATAGGGGTTAATAACTTTATGTAGGTGGCGGCGGTATAGGGGGCGGCAGATTAGGGGTTAATAAGTATAATGTAGGTGGCGGTGGGCTCCGGGAGCGGCGGTTTAGGAGTTAATAACTTTATTTAGTTGCGGAGGTATAGGGGTTAAACAGTTTAGTATAGTGGCGGTGTTACGGTTACCCTTAGTCTCGCTGAGAGATGGACCGCTTAGTAGCCTGGATTCCTATTGCTGAAGAGGGGAGAAACTGCTTTCCATAGTATTCTATATGAGTCTCGCAAATGTAGAATAATCCCCCTTAGCTGTAGTACAGCTAGGATACCCTTCTGCCCACAAAAACGAGTCAACGCTGCGATTGAGGGACAACCAAGAACTGAGGACTGGGATGCCCAGCCTGCTTTTTATTTAGGTTACATGCACACAGGGCACTCCCAGGGGGGGAAGCATAAAATCCCCCATCACACATTTAGACAAAGCCCTTGGACAGGCCACCGCAGATAACAAGTACACACAAGAAAACAATTGAGTCCTTCTTATCACCTAGCAGTGAATGCTTATCACAAACTTAATTACAGTACACAATATGCTAGGAAACCTGCCTCAGAAAATAGTTTTCTCAAAACTGAACAGAGTTAACCCTTTATGAAATGATACTTGTTACAGTTTTCTTGGAGCCCTTCTTAGGCGCTGGCTTGGCTGGTTCAGGCATTGCTGCTGGGAAATAAGTTTCTTCACAACAAAATAACTAATGCTTCTGTAACAGTGCTCCCTTTCTGTGGAACACTCTGGCAGACACGGTCTGACCCCTTTTCGGGGCAGACTAAGGCTGTCCAGACCGCTGGTTATGCGGGGCTGAGGTCGGTTTGTCTGGACAACCCGTCGGCGTTGCCATTCTGTTTCCCAGGTCTGTAAGTAATGGTGAAATTGAAGGGTTGCAACGATAAACTCCAACGTAATAGCCTGCCATTATCTCCAGAGACCCGGTTCAGCCACACCAACGGGTTATGGTCGGTGACCAGAGTGAACTCCTGCCCATATAAATAGGGAGTCAATTTCTTTAATGCCCACACCAAAGCCAAACACTCCTTTTCGACCGCTGCATAGCTGACTTCGCGGGGCAGGAGCTTCCGGCTGATGTAGGCAACTGGATGCTCCCCTCCATCTTCGCCTACTTGGCTGAGGACGGCTCCCAGCCCGAACATGGAAGCATCTGTATGGACGATAAAACGTTTGTTAAGGGCTGGAGCCGCCAAGACAGGAGCGTTAATTAGAGCATTTTTGAGAGCCTGGAAAGCCGTTTCACAGTGGGGAGACCACAGGACCTGTCGAGGTAAGTTCTTCTTGGTCAAGTCAGTCAGGGGTTTGGCAAGTGTGCTGTAGTCTGGTACGAACCGTCTATAGTACCCTGCCGTGCCCAGGAAGGCTAGGACCTGAGTCTTAGTGATGGGGGTGGGCCAATTGGCGACAGCTTCTATCTTGGCCGGCTCTGGTCGCTGCTTTCCACACCCCACCCGGTGACCCAGGTACTGTACCTCGGCCATCCCAAAGTGGCATTTTTCTGGCTTCAGAGTCAGGCCAGCAGCCCGGATCTGATCCAGAACCATTCCTATGTGAGCTAAGTGGTCCTCCCATGACTCACTGTGGATCGCTATGTCATCCAGGTAGGCGCAAGCAAAACTCTGGAAGCCATCCAGGAGCCTATCCACCAAGCGCTGGAATGTAGCTGGGGCATTCTTCATCCCAAACGGCATTACCCTAAACTGATATAAGCCGAATGGGGTGACGAATGCCGACTTGGGGATAGCCTCCGGGGCCAGGGGAATCTGCCAGTAACCTTTGCAGAGGTCAATAGTGGTCAGGTAATTTCCCCTGGCTATACGATCGAGTAGCTCGTCTACCCTGGGCATAGGGTAAGCGTCCGTCACGGTCTTTTCATTGAGCCTCCGATAGTCTACGCAGAACCGGGTGGTCCCATCTTTCTTGGGCACCAAGACAACTGGGGAGGCCCAGGGACTATCGGAGGGCTCAATTACCCTGAGTTGGAGCATCTCATCGATCTCCTTCTTCATTCCTATCCTAACTGCTTCGGGGATTCGGTACGGAGCCTGGCGCAAGGGAGCTTGTCCCGGAGTATCTACCTGGTGGGTGGTTAAAGTAGTGTACCCTGGCTTCGGGGAGAAGGTGAGGTGTTTGGACTGTAGGAGTTGGTTGAGCTGCTCCCTTTCAGTGGGGCTAAGTCGGTCTCCTATCTGAACCTGAGCCACTATACCTGTGGGGAGACTCTTCTCTAATAGGTCTGGAATGGGTAGACTGTCGGGGCCTTCCTGAGGGGAACAACATACGGCCGTCACGTTCTCTGGTCGCTCAAAATATTCCTTGAGCATGTTTACATGGAATGTCTTTCTAAGATTGTTGTCGTGGCAGCTAGCTATCACATAAGTGGTGTCTCCCCTTTTCTCTACGATCTGGTAGGGGCCCTGCCAGGACGCCTGCAATTTGTCTGTCTTCACCGGCTTAAGTACTAACACCTTTTGTCCTATGGTAAAGATTCTCTTTCGGGCCCCCCGATCGTACCATACTTTCTGTCTTCTCTGGGCCGACTGGAGATTAGCCCGCACGGATTTGGCTAATTGCTCCATTCGGTCCCTGAGTTCCAGCACGTATGGCACAATGGGGACACCGTCAGTCTCCATCTCTCCCTCCCAGTGCTCCCGGATCAGGTTTAGGGGTCCCCGTACCTTTCTTCCGTAGAGCAACTCGAAGGGAGAGAACCCTGTCGTTTCCTGGGGCACCTCCCGATAAGCAAAAAGGAGGTGCGGCAGGAAGCGTTCCCAGTCTCGGTATTCCTGAGTGAACGTCTTGAGCATTTGCTTGAGGGTCCCATTGAACCTCTCACACAGCCCGTTCGTCTGGGGGTGGTATGGGGAGCTCAGGAGGGACTTAATTTTGCAAACCTGCCAGAGTTGTTGGGTCAATTCAGCCGTAAATTGGGTGCCTCGGTCGGATAGGATTTCTTTTGGAAATCCTACCCGGGAGAACACCTGTACTAGTGCATTCGCTACCGTATCCGCTTGTATGTTGGATAGGGCGACAGCCTCTGGGTACCTGGTAGCGTAGTCCACTACGGTAAGAATGTAGCGCTTACCGGAGGGACTAGGGGTAGCCAGTGGTCCCACTAGGTCAATAGCAACCCGGCTGAAGGGTTCCTCTACAATGGGCATATTTACTAGATGGGCTTTAGGGTGATCGCCTCGCCTTCCTACTCGTTGACACACATCGCAGGTGTTACAGTAAGTTCTAACGTCAGCGTGTACCCCTGGCCAAAAGAACGTGTGAGTAATGCGGTGTAGGGTACGGGTTACAGCTAGGTGGCCTGCTAAGGGGATGTCGTGGCCTATCTTGAGGATTTCTTGACGGTATTTGTGGGGCACTACCAGCTGTCGCCTACGCTGTCCCCTTTTCTCTGTCCAGCGGTATAGTTTCCCTTTTTCCCATAAGAATGTTTCATTATCTGCCCCGCCCCCTCCGGTCTCTGCTCGTTCCCGGTACTTTTGTAAGGTCGGGTCAGTCTTAGACTCTGTCTCGAAAGCATCTGGGGTGTCCCAGGGTATGGGGCCTAACATGTCAGGCAAGGTCGGGGTAGGTCTTACCTGTGTCTCCCGCACTGGTGAGAGTTCTCGCTCCGTCCGGGCTTGGGCCCGTGTAGTCACTGGGTCCGTCTCGTTGTTGCATACTGGAGCATAGGCAGAAGTCATGGGGCCCAAATCATTGCCCAGTAGTACTTCGGCAGGTAAATTATCCATTATGCCCACGTTCACAGCCCCCTTTCCCGCTCCCCAATCAAGATGCACTTTAGCTGTTGGAATTTTGTACACATCCCCCCCCGCCACTCTAACGGCCACAGTCTGTCCAGATCGCTTGTGCTCCGGCACCAAATGACTCTGTACCAGCGTGATAGTAGCCCCTGTGTCTCTCAATCCCTCGGTAGATCGCCCCTCGAGCCATACCTTCTGCCGATGGTGCTGGCGGTTATCTGAGGCAGCATATACAGGGTCCGCCTCGTGAAGCGGCCCCAAATATTCCTCCATAGGGGCCTCTTGGTTAACACAGAGGGTCCGGGCCGGACGATATGCCCCAGAGGGGTAATTGTAATTCCTGGGTGTCTGGTGCGTATTAAGGGGGCAGCTAGCCATGAAATGCCCTGGTTGCTTGCATCGGTGGCAAGTCGGTCTGGGACGCTCAGAGCTGTTATTGGGTGGTCCTGAGTGTCGGGCGGGCCCTGCGGGCACCGGGGCTCGGAATTCAGCACGAGGGGGTGCACGGTAAACCTCTCTGGGTTCGTGAAGACGGGAGTCATAATGTTCATCGGCCAATTTGGCTGCTTCTTCTAAGGTAGAAGGTCGCCTGTCTCGCAGCCATTCCTTCCCTTGCTGTTCCATGCCATTATAAAAATGTTCTAAGAGAAACAATTGTAAAATTTCCTCACCAGTCACCGCTTTACTTCCGCTCATCCAGTGATTTGCCGCTCTCCGCATTCGGTGCGCCCATTCCATATGGGTATCGTTAGGCTTCTTTTTCGTGCCCCGAAACTGTCGGCGATACGCGTCCGGAGTTACTGCGTACCGTCGCAACAGTGTCTCCTTAACTAGCTCATACTGTGTCACTTCCTCAGCACCCAGAGTACGAAAGGCTTCCAGGGCTCGCCCGGATAGTTTCCCAGACAATATCGTGGGCCACTCCCTGTTGGGAATCTGGTGCAGGGCACATTGCCTTTCGAAGTCCGCCAAATATTCATCAATCCCTGTCTCGCTCTCTAGGAAGGGTCGAAATGCCGCATAGGGTATCTTGGGCCTCCCAGCATTTTCGACAGGGATGATTACCTGCGGGGCTTCAGCATTGCAGTGTGCGTTCGCTAGGTTGAGTTCGTGGGCTCGAGTCTCTCGTATATCCTTGTCCGCTTCCGCCATCAACTGCTGTACCAATTCCATGGAGGGGTTCGGCCCGTACAGTGAGAGCCTCTCCCGAACAATCCTGGTTTTTTCGTCACTAATCGTGGTCGGTGTTTCCGCCATTGTGAAGCTCTGATCCAGTTCGGTCAATTCTGCGATCAGCTCTCTCCTCGGCCGGTTGCTGGCGTACCCCCCTCTGCTTTCAAGTAAATCCTTTAGGGTTGTACGCTTCAATTTTTCATAAGCGCTCTCCATCCGTTCTGTACCTCTCCTAGGAAATCCAGGAAAAATCCCACCGCTGCCGCCAAATGTTACGGTTACCCTTAGTCTCGCTGAGAGATGGACCGCTTAGTAGCCTGGATTCCTATTGCTGAAGAGGGGAGAAACTGCTTTCCATAGTATTCTATATGAGTCTCGCAAATGTAGAATAATCCCCCTTAGCTGTAGTACAGCTAGGATACCCTTCTGCCCACAAAAACGAGTCAACGCTGCGATTGAGGGACAACCAAGAACTGAGGACTGGGATGCCCAGCCTGCTTTTTATTTAGGTTACATGCACACAGGGCACTCCCAGGGGGGGAAGCATAAAATCCCCCATCACACATTTAGACAAAGCCCTTGGACAGGCCACCGCAGATAACAAGTACACACAAGAAAACAATTGAGTCCTTCTTATCACCTAGCAGTGAATGCTTATCACAAACTTAATTACAGTACACAATATGCTAGGAAACCTGCCTCAGAAAATAGTTTTCTCAAAACTGAACAGAGTTAACCCTTTATGAAATGATACTTGTTACAGTTTTCTTGGAGCCCTTCTTAGGCGCTGGCTTGGCTGGTTCAGGCATTGCTGCTGGGAAATAAGTTTCTTCACAACAAAATAACTAATGCTTCTGTAACAGGCGGTGTTTAGTGACAGGGTACAAATAAAGCTGGGGAAAAGCCCCGTACTTGGTATGCGGCTTTTTGACAGCTTTTTTGTTAAATATGGAGAACATATTCAGGTCCGCGGCAGCGATGTTAGGCGAGCGTATTGGTGCCCACGAATGCGGCACAGTTGACGGCTTGATAAATAGGCCCCATTATCTCAAGCTGTAGTATGTAACAGTTGTCATGATAGGTTTTTGCACGCAAAAAACATTTCCATCAGTACTAGTACAGTTTCTGTTTTTCCTTCAACATCTAATGTACATGATATCCCTGTTGATATGAAAAATGATATTGCTGATGCGATACAGAAGGCTTTGTCTGCTATTCCGCCTTCTAATAAATGTTAAAGGTCTTTTAAAACTTCTAATAAAACTGATTACATTTCTAATGACCAACAACATACTAAAATATCCTCCTCTGATGAGGATCTCTCTGATTCAGAAGACCCTACCTCAGACATTGGCACTAACAAATCTACTTGTCTTTTCAAGATTGAGTATATTTGTTCCTTGTTAAAAGAAGTGTTGGTTACTTTGGATATTGAGGAGTCTAGTTCTTTTGATATCAAAACTAGTAAACGTTTAAATTCTGTTTATAAACCTCCTGTGGTTACTCCTGAGGTTTTTCCAGTTCCTGATGCTATTTCTGATGTGATTGCTAAGGAATGGGTTAAGCCTGGTACTTCTTTCATTCTTTCTTCTAGGTTTAAATGGTTGTACCCTTTGCCAGCGGCTAGATTAGAATTTTGGGGAAAAATCCCCAAAGTTGATGGAGCTATTTCTACTCTTGCCAAACGTACTACTTTCTTTCATGTAATTGGCAAGAGTCCATGAGCTAGTGACGCATGGGATATACAATCCTACCAGGAGGGGCAAAGTTTCCCAAACCTCAAAATTTCTATAAATACACCCCTCACCACACCCACAATTCAGTTTTACAAACTTTGCCTCCCTATGGAGGTGGTATAGTAAGTTTGTGCTTGATTTTCTTCTGTGATATGCGCTTCTCAGTATTTTGAAGCCCGATTCCTCTCAGAGTACAGTGAATGTCAGAGGGATGTGAAGGGAGTATCACCTATTGAATTCTATGGTTTTCCTCGCAGTAAATCTTTTCATAGGTTCTCTGTTATCGGTCGTAGAGATTCATCTCCTACCTCCCTTTTCAGATCAACGATATATTCTCATATTCCATTATCTCTACTGATAACTGTATGAGTACTGGTTTGGCTATCTGCTATATGTGGATGGGTGTCTTATGGTAAGTATGTTTTCATTACTTAAGACACTCTCAGCTATGGTTTGGCACTTTATGTATTAATGTAAAGTTCTAAATATATGTATTGTACTTATATTTGCCATGAGTCAGGTTTATGTATATTTTCTTTTGCAGACTGTCAGTTTCAAAATTGGGAAAAACATATTTAGGAAGTTATTTTTTTCTTACCTGGGGTATAGTCTTTTCTTCGAAATTGACTGTTTTCATTAATTTTCGCGGGCGAAAATAGGCTTGCAAGGCTGCAAAATGCTGATGTTTATTGCATCATCAAGGATTTTTTTTGGTGCGAAGGTACGTTCGGTGATGCAAATTTGTCATTTCCGGCGTCTTAGTTGATGCCAGGTTTCCTTGCACAAGGTTGCGTCTGCCATGAAGTGAGTTGCGTCATTTCAGGATGTTGTTAGCGCAAAAAAATTTCATTTTCCGTTGTGCATCATACTTGGCGCCAAATAATATATTTATTTAAACCCCACTTCCTATATGCCTTTTTCTATACTCAGAGGGCTATGCTGTTTGCATTTTTTTCCCTTTCCTGAAACTGCCATATAAGGAAATTGATCATTTTTCTTTATATGTTGTATTTTTCTCTTACATTTGCAAAATGTTTCAATCTGATCCTGTCTCAGAAACCACTGTTGGATTCCTGCTGCCTGATAACAGTTCTACCAAAGATAAGTGTATCTGTTGTAAGTTAGTGGAGATTATATAGCTGTGGTATGCAATAGTTGTCATAATAAGCTTTTACATGCAGAGAATGTATCCATCAGTACTAGTACAATGCCTGTTGTTCCTTCAACATCTAATGCAGTGATTTTTAACCTTTTTTTTGCCGTGGCACACTTTTTTACATAAAAAAATCCTATGGCACACCACCATCCCAAAATTTAAAAAAAATCACACATTGTAGCCTAATACAGCATATATATATACAAATACACACATACTGTATGTATTGTGCTGTTATGCCATGCCTCCTACAAACTACCCCTGCACTGAGAGTAAAAAACAAGCAAAGTTTAAAAAATATGTCACACTGTTGTCAGTCTGCCGTGGCACACCTGAGGATCTCTCACGGCACACTAGTGTGCCACGGCACACTGGTTGAAAAACACTGATCTAATGTACATGATATCCCTGTGAATATAAAAGATTTTATTGCTGATGCGATTCAGAACGCTTTGTCTGCTATTCCGTCTTCTAATAAACGTAAAAGGTCTGCACTTGATAGTTTTTCACAGCAAGAGGGCGTTAGTTCATGTGTTTCATATAAATAATATTGTGCTCATGCACGTGAAATTATTTTAGTCAGCACTAATTGCCTGGAATACAAATATGTCAAAATATCTGAGATAAGAAGGTAGTCGGTAGAAGCTTAGATACAAGGTTAATTACAGAGGTAAAAAGTATATTAATATAACAGTGTTGGTTATGCAAACTGGGAAATGGTAAATAGAGGGATTATCTATCTTTTTAAACAATAACATTTTTGGTGTTTACTATCCATTTAATTCCAATATTGGACCATCGCACAGAAGAAGGGCATCATCTATATATCAAATCCATAATTCAATTGACTTTCCAAACTCTTCTGGTATGTCAATAATATTCTCTGCTTCCCACTAACCTAAATACAGGCAAGCATAGGTGGCTACCAGTTGTCTGTAACTTTGCTGTGCCTACCAGTTGTCTGAAATATTTTTGTTAGAGGTAAAATAATTATGTTCCTGTAGGAAATGCAACAGTGTTATAATGAATTCAGTATGTTCCTCATATTGTTGCCCTCTTTGCATAAAAAAATACCTTACTGCTTCAAACCCTAGTGTGTGTGGGTGGGATACACGAACGAGTACAGTGATTCCACATCTATTGATACCAATAGAGTTGATGATGAAACACAAATGTTGTCCAGTTTTTTTAAAACATCTCTAGTGTCCTGGACATATGATGGTAAAGACAATAGATGTAGACGTAAACACGAAACAATATATTTTCCTAGATTTTCACAGAGACTATTGATCCCAGACACAATGGGTCTTCCAGGTGGGGGATTTTTATTTTTGTGTAACTTCGGGATTTTGTAGAATGTTGGTACTACAGGGAACTAATTTCTTTCATGTAATTAGCAAGAGTCCATGAGCTAGTGACGTATGGGATATATATTCCTACCAGGAGGGGCAAAGTTTCCCAAACCTCAAAATGCCTATAAATACACCCCTCACCACACCCACAAATCAGTTTCACAAACTTTGCCTCCTATGGAGGTGGTGAAGTAAGTTTGTGCTAGATTCTACGTTGATATTCGCTCCGCAGCAGGTTGGAGCCCGGTTTTCTTCTCAGCGTGCAGTGAATGTCAGAGGGATGTGAAGAGAGTATTGCCTATTTGAATTCAATGATCTCCTTCTACGGGGTCTATTTCATAGGTTCTCTGTTATCTGTCGTAGAGATTCATCTCTTACCTCCCTTTTCAGATCGACGATATACTCTTATATATACCATTACCTCTACTGATTCTCGTTTCAGTACTGGTTTGGCTTTCTACTACATGTAGATGAGTGTCCTGGGGTAAGTAAGTCTTATTTTCTGTGACACTCTAAGCTATGGTTGGGCACTTTTATATAAAGTTCTAAATATATGTATTCAAACATTTTTTTGCCTTGATTCAGGTTGTTCAACGTTCCTTATTTCAGACAGTCAGTTTCATATTTGGGATAATGCATATGAATAAATCATTTTTTTCTTACCTTAAAAATTTGACTTTTTCCCTGTGGGCTGTTAGGCTCGCGGGGGCTGAAAATGCTTCATTTTATTGCGTCATTTTTGCGCTGACTTTTTTGGCGCAAAAATTTTTTTCTTTGTTTCCGGCGTCATACGTGTCGCCGGAAGTTGCGTCATTTTTGAAGTTTTTTTGCGCCAAAAGTGTCGGCATTCCGGATGTGGCGTCATTTTTTGGCGCCAAAAGCATTTTGGCGCCAAATAATGTGGGCGTCTTTTTTTGGCGCTAAAAAATATGGGCGTCACTATTGTCTCCACATTATTTAAGTCTCATTGTTTATTGCTTCTGGTTGCTAGAAGCTTGTTCACTTGCATTTTTTCCCATTCCTGAAACTGTCATTTAAGGAATTTGATCAATTTTGCTTTATATGTTGTTTTTTCTATTACATATTGCAAGATGTCCCAGATTGACCCTGAGTCAGAAGATACTTCTGGAAAATCGCTGCCTAGTGCTGGATCTACCAAAGTTAAGTGTATTTGCTGTAAACTTGTGGTATCTGTTCCTCCAGCTGTTGTTTGTAATGAATGTCATGACAAACTTGTTAATGCAGATAATATTTCCTTTAGTAATGTTACATTACCTGTTGTTGTTCCATCAACATCTAATGCTCAGAGTGTTCCTGTTAACATAAGAGATTTTGTTTCTAAATCCATTAAGAAGGCTATGTCTGTTATTTCTCCTTCTAGTAAACGTAAAAGGTCTTTTAAAACTTTACATTTTTCAGATGAATTTTTAAATGAACATCATCATTCTGATTCTGATAATGATTCCTCTGGTTCAGAGGATTCTGTTTCAGAGGTTGATGCTGATAAATCTTCATATTTATTCAAAATGGAATTTGTTTGTTCTTTACTTAAAGAAGTCTTAATTGCATTAGAAATAGAGGATTCTGGTCCTCTTGATACTAAATCTAAACGTTTAAATAAGGTTTTTAAATCTCCTGTAGTTATTCCAGAAGTTTTTCCTGTCCCTGATGCTATTTCTGAAGTAATCTCCAGGGAATGGAATAATTTGTGTAATTCATTTACTCCTTCTAAACGTTTTAAGCAATTATATCCTGTGCCATCTGACAGATTAGAGTTTTGGGACAAAATCCCTAAGGTTGATGGGGCTATCTCTACTCTTGCTAAACGTACTACTATTCCTACGGCAGATAGTACTTCCTTTAAGGATCCTTTAGATAGGAAAATTGAATCCTTTTTAAGAAAAGCTTACTTATGTTTAGGTAATCTTCTTAGACCTGCTATATCTTTAGCGGATGTTGCTGCAGCTTCAACTTTTTGGTTAGAAGCTTTAGCGCAACATGTAACATTTCATAATTCTCATAGCATTGTTAATCTTCTTCAACATGCTAATAACTTTATTTGCGATGCCATCTTTGATATCATTAGGGTTGATGTCAGGTATATGTCTCTAGCCATTTTAGCTAGAAGAGCTTTATGGCTTAAAACTTGGAATGCTGATATGTCTTCTAAGTCAACTTTGCTTTCCCTTTCTTTCCAGGGTAATAAATTATTTGGTTCACAGTTGGATTCTATTATCTCAACTGTTACTGGAGGGAAAGAAACTTTTTTACCACAGGATAAAAAGTTTAAAGGTAAATTTAGGTCTAATAATCATTTTCGTTCCTTTCGTCACAATAAGGAACAAAAACCTGATCCTTCACCCACAGGAGCGGTATCAGTTTGGAAACCATCTCCAGTCTTGAATAAATCCAAGCCTTTTAGAAAACCAAAGCCAGCTCCAAAGTCCACATGAAGGTGCGGCCCTCATTCCAGCCCAGCTGGTAGGGGGCAGATTACGATTTTTCAAAGAAATTTGGATCAATTCAATTCACAATCTTTGGATTCAGAACATTGTTTCAGAAGGGTACAGAATTGGCTTCAAGATAAGGCCTCCTGCAAAAAGATTTTTTCTTTCCCGTGTCCCAGTAAATCCAGTGAAGGCTCAAGCATTTCTGAAATGTGTTTCAGATCTAGAGTTGGCTGGAGTAATTATGCCAGTTCCAGTTCTGGAACAGGGACTGGGGTTTTATTCAAATCTCTTCATTGTACCAAAGAAGGAGAATTCCTTCAGACCAGTTCTGGATCTAAAAATATTGAATCGTTATGTAAGGATACCAACATTCAAAATAGTGACTATAAGGACTATTCTGCCTTTTGTTCAGCAAGGGCATTATATGTCCACAATACATTTACAGGATGCATATCTGCATATTCTGATTCATCCAGATCACTTTCAGTTTCTGAGATTCTCTTTCCTAGACAAGCATTACAAGTTTGTGGCTCTGCCGTTTGGCCTAGCAATAGCTCCAAGGATTTTTACAAAGATTCTCGGTGCCCTTCTGTCTGTAATCAGAGAACAGGGTATTGTGGTATTTCCTTATTTGGACGATATCTTGGTACTTGCTCAGTCTTCACATTTAGCAGAATCTCATACGAATCGACTTGTATTGTTTCTTCGAAATCATGGTTGGAGGATCAATTTACCGAAAAGTTCATTGATTCCTCAGACAAGGGTAACCTTTTTAGGTTTCCAGATAGATTCAGTGTCCATGACTCTGTCTTTGACAGACAAGAGACGTCTAAAATTGATTTCAGCTTGTCGAAACCTTCAGTCACAATCATTCCCTTCGGTAGCCTTATGCATGGAAATTCTAGGTCTTATGACTGCTGCATCGGACGCGATCCCCTTTGCTCGTTTTCACATGCAACCTTTTCAGCTCTGTATGCTGAACCAGTGGTGCAGGGATTACACAAAGACATCTCAATTGATATCTTTAAAACCGATTGTTCGACACTCTCTGACATGGTGGACAGATCACCATCATTTAATTCAGGGGGCTTCTTTTGTTCTTCCGACCTGGACTGTGATTTCAACAGATGCAAGTCTGACAGGTTGGGGAGCTGTTTGGGGGTCTCTGACAGCACAGGGAGTTTGGGAATCTCAGGAGGTGAGATTACCAATCAATATTTTAGAACTCCATGCAATTTTCAGAGCTCTTCAGTCATGGCCCCTTCTAAAGATAGAATCTTTCATTTGTTTTCAGACAGACAATGTCACAACTGTGGCATATATCAATCATCAAGGAGGAACTCACAGTCCTCTGGCTATGAAAGAAGTATCTCGAATACTGGTATGGGCGGAATCCAGCTCCTGTCTAATTTCTGTGGTTCATATCCCAGGTATAGACAATTGGGAAGCGGATTATCTCAGTCGCCAGACGTTACATCCGGGCGAATGGTCTCTTCACCCAGAGGTATTTCTTCAGATTGTTCAAATGTGGGGACTTCCAGAAATAGATCTGATGGCTTCTCATCTAAACAAGAAACTTACCAGGTATCTGTCCAGATCCAGGGATCCTCAGACGGAAGCAGTGGATGCATTGTCACTTTCTTGGAAGTATCATCCTGCCTATATCTTTCCGCCTCTAGTTCTTCTTCCAAGAGTAATCTCCAAGATTCTGAAGGAATGCTTGTTTGTTCTGCTGGTGGCTCCAGCTTGGCCTCACAGGTTTTGGTATGCGGATCTTGTCCGGATGGCCTCTTGCCAACCGTGGACTCTTCCATTAAGACCAGACCTTCTATCGCAAGGTCCTTTTTTCCATCAGGATCTCAAATCCTTAAATTTAAAGGTATGGAGATTGAACGCTTGATTCTTAGTCAAAGAGGTTTCTCTGACTCTGTGATTAATACTATGTTACAGGCTCGTAAATCTGTATCTAGGAAGATATATTACCGAGTCTGGAAGACTTACATTTCTTGGTGTCTTTCTCATCATTTTTCCTGGCATTCTTTTAGAATTCCGAGACTTTTACAGTGTCTTCAGGATGGTTTGGATAAAGGTTTGTCTGCAAGTTCATTGAAAGGACAAATCTCTGCTCTTTCTGTTCTTTTTCACAGAAAGATTGCTAATCTTCCTGATATTCATTGTTTTGTACAAGCTTTGGTTCGTATAAAACCTGTTATTAAGTCAATTTCTCCTCCTTGGAGTTTGAATTTGGTTCTGGGGACTCTTCAAGCTCCTCCGTTTGAACCGATGCATTCACTGGACATTAAATTACTTTCTTGGAAAGTTTTTTTTCTTTTGGCCATCTCTTCTGCTAGAAGAGTTTCTGAATTATCTGCTCTTTCTTGTGAGTCTCCTTTTCTGATTTTTCATCAGGATAAGGTGGTGTTGCGAACTTCTTTTAAATTTTTACCTAAGGTTGTGAATTCTAACAACATTAGTAGAGAAATTGTGGTTCCTTCATTGTGTCCTAATCCTAAGAATTCTAAGGAGAGATCATTGCATTCTTTGGATGTAGTTAGAGCTTTGAAATATTATGTTGAAGCTACTAAGAATTTCCGGAAGACTTCTAGTCTATTTGTTATCTTTTCCGGTTCTAGGAAAGGTCAGAAGGCCTCTGCCATTTCTTTGGCACCTTGGTTGAAATCTTTAATTCATCATGCTTATGTCGAGTCGGGTAAAACTCCGCCTCAAAGGATTACAGCTCATTCTACTAGGTCAGTTTCTACTTCCTGGGCGTTTAGGAATGAAGCTTCGGTTGATCAGATTTGCAAAGCAGCAACTTGGTCTTCTTTGCATACTTTTACTAAATTCTACCATTTTGATGTGTTTTCTTCTTCTGAAGCAGTTTTTGGTAGAAAAGTACTTCAGGCAGCTGTTTCAGTTTGATTCTTCTGCTTATAATTTCAGTTTTTTTCATTATAAAATTTAATCTTTATTTTGGGTGTGGATTATTTTCAGTGGAATTGGCTGTCTTTAGTTTGTCCCTCCCTCTCTAGTGACTCTTGCGTGGAAGATCCACATCTTGGGTAGTCATTATCCCATACGTCCCTAGCTCATAAACTCTTGCTAATTACATGAAAGAAAACATAATTTATGTAAGAACTTACCTGATAAATTCATTTCTTTCATATTAGCAAGAGTCCATGAGGCCCACCCTTTTTGTGGTGGTTATAAGTTTTTTTGTATAAATCACAATTATTCCAATTCCTTATTTTTTATGCTTTCGCACTTTTTTTCTTATCACCCCACTTCTCGGCTATGCGTTAAACTGATTTGTGGGTGTGGTGAGGGGTGTATTTATAGGCATTTTGAGGTTTGGGAAACTTTGCCCCTCCTGGTAGGAATGTATATCCCATACGTCACTAGCTCATGGACTCTTGCTAATATGAAAGAAATTAATTTATCAGGTAAGTTCTTACATAAATTATGTTTTTTCATAAATTTATACTCATTGATATTAATTATTCCTTCTTTGAATGCATCTAATAGAATTTTAGCAATACTTTTTTATATTCAAATGTCGGATCATGTTTAATTGCCTCATATTGGGTTTTAACATTTAACTGTCATAAGCATTCATATACATAGTCTTGATTATTAAAAATTACCACATTTCCCCCATTGTCAGAGGGTTTGACCACTGTTTTTTTTTTTTTTTTAACAAATTTTTTTTAACGTTTATTTTTTTTTTCAGACCCCCAAGACTTACACTGTTGGAAAGGTTAGGCGATTACCTTTCCAATGGTGGGTCTTGCTGTTAGATGCCTGAGATACAGGCTTCTAAGCCCCCTGCTCCTATACTTAACATTGTTAAGTATGAATAAAGTTGAGCTGTGACGTCATCACATTATTGCGCGTGATGTCACCACGCAAAACGGGAAGCCCCGGCGATGCCTGTCACTCTACAGGCACGATCGCTGGGGTAGGAGTGGGTGGGAGCTCCAAGATCTCCTCAAGGTGGGAGAGTGCTAGTAAAGGCTCTGAGCCGTCCTTAGCACCAGAGTGGGAAACACTGCGACGGCTCAGAGCCGTCTTTAGCACTGAAAGGGTTAAAGGGACACTGAACCCAAATTTTTTCTTTCGTGATTCAGATAGAGCATGAAATTTTAAGCAACTTTCTAATTTACTCCTAATATCACATTTTCTTCATTCTCTTGGTATCTTTATTTGAAATGCAAGAATGTAAGTTTAGAACCCGGCCCATTTTTGGTGAACAGCCTGGGTTGTTCTTGCTGATTGGTGGGTAAATTCATCCACAATAAAAAAAATGCTGTCCAGAGTCCTGAACCAAAAAAGCCTAGATTCCTTCTTTTTCAAATAAAGATAGCAAGACAACGAAGAACAATTGATAATTGATAATAGGAGTAAATTAGAAAGTTGCTTAAAATTGCATGCTCTATCTGAATCATGAAAAAAAATTTGGGTTCAGTGTCCCTTTAATTAGTTCCTGAAGGGATCGTTGTTCATCATTAGATAGATTATCGGTGACATCCAATTTTCATCTAAGGTTTTTATGTCTTTCTCAACTAATTTTACAAAGTTTAACACGCTTGGGACCATGGATAAAGATGACATGAAGTTTGATTTTGGTTATAGGGTACTATAATAGAAGTTGTTTCCAGACTTTCAGTGCCTTCATTTTCTTGTAACAATACTTTGAGATCCTATATCTTTTTTGTTTGCAAGGTGAGTAGTCTTAAAGAAAATGTATTCAAACATATGTAAAGCTTTAGTCGCTGTGAATCTAATTTGTTGGAAGGGAAAAATGTTTAACCTCTTTACAATAATTTTATATGTAATACTTCCAGAAATGTATTAGATAAATTAACAACTCGTAACTCTAAATCTCTCTTTGTACTCTCTAATTCTATTTCTCCACATTCTGTGAGCTTCGTAGTATATATCCTCCCTTTCGTCCATTCTCCATCCTCCCTTTCGTCCATTCTCCTTTCTTGTGTTTCCTACCCCCTCTTCTGGTTTTTCGTTTATTCCTGTTTTCCCCCTGTTAAAAAAATTCCTTCTCCTACGTTGACGTCTAACCCCCAATATTATGATGACTCTCTGATCCTGAGGTATATCTAGTTGCATACTCATATACCTTATCTTTCTTATAATCCAAGATATATATTAAAAAATGTTCTCCTTTTCCTAGACTTGGTCTCCTCCTGTAGTTTCCTAGTCTCAACTAGGATTTCATCCTTTAATTTATTTTTTTATAGTCAGCATTAGTGGACCACCACTTATCAAATGTTGTCTCTGATTCCTTTATAATCAGGCAGTTTGAGGGTTAAGCACAAGCGGGGTCAGTAATGCAGAGTTTGGCAACTTGTTATCAGGCAGTTTAAGTGTTAAGCAATAGAGTGGTCGTCCAGGCAAAGATTCAAGAACAAAAGGCAAAATTCTAAAGTTACTGAGTACTCACAACAACCACAGAGTTAAACAAACAAACGGGCACCGGAGGATCGAGATGACCGGAATAAGAAGCCTAGCCTAACGTCAGCTGAAGGGGACGGCTCAGGAAGAGCGAGACGTTACCAGGCACGCAAAGTGAATCGCCGGAACCTCCGGCCGCGGAGCAACCAGGCACGCAAAGTGAATCGCCGGAACCTCCAGCTGCAGAGCGTGACAGTGCCCCCTCCTCAAGGACCCCTCCAGGGGAACCGACCAGGCTTGGCAGGATATTTCATATGAAAAGACTTGACAAGAGTAGGAGCATGTACATGAAAGGCAGGTTCCAAAGATCGTTCAGTGACACGATAACCCTTCCAATGGACCAGGTAGTACAACCGATTGCCCCGTAGCTTGGAATCCAGAATCTGACTGACCTCGATCTCTAAAGTACCCTCTACAGAAAGCGGAGGAGGAGGTTTAATTTTGATGGAGTACTGGTTGTAGATGACTGGCTTGAGAAGAGATACATGAAACACAGGGTGGATCTTGAGGGTTTTGGGTAACGCCAGGCGATAAGCTGAAGAACAAACTTTGGAAACAATTCGAAAAGGTCCAATGTATTTGGGACCCAATTTTGTACAAGGTTGTTTTAGACGTATGAATCTGGTGGATAAAAATACCCTGTCTCCAGTGCGAAATAAAGGAGCCTTACACCTTCTGCGATCAGCATATTTTTTGTGCTTTATGGAAGAAGAGATTAGATTTTGATGAATATGTTGCCAATGGTTACTGAGATTTTTTACTATACGATCTGCTCCAGGAACTTCAGTAGAACTAGTAATCATAGGAAAAGTTCTAGGTTCAAAGCTATAAGCTGCCTTGAAGGGTGAGGTCTGTAAGGAGGAATTGTAGCGTGAGTTGTGAGCTAATTCCACTAAAGGTAATTACTGAGACCAGTTGGAGTGGTGATGGTTTACATAGTGTCTGAGAAAAGATTCCAAGGATTGATTTACACGCTCGGTCTGTCAAAAAGACCTTCAAAATTTAGAAACAAATTGAACTCCACGATCAGACGCAATGTCAGATGGAAATCTATGTAATTGAGATATATGCAGAACGAAAAGTTCAGAAAGTTTTCGAGCAGAAGGCAAACCAGGAAGATGAATGAAATGAGCAGACTTGGAGAATCTGTCCACCACTACCCAAATGTTCATATTTCCAGCAGAAACAGGAAGATCCGTAACAAAGTCCATGGATATGTGAGACCAAGGGTAATGAGGGACAGGAAGAGGGTGTAACAAACCAAACGGCCGATGAGTAGACTGTTTATTCGATGCACAAGAGTTAAAAGCGGCAATGTAATCCTTAACGTCCCTCCTCATGGTGGACCACCAAACATGTTGCTTAAGTTTCCACAGAGTATTGGTTACTCCAGGATGACCTGCTGATATGTTGTCGTGAGCCCAACATAAAAGCCTAAGACGTAATCCCCTGGGTACATACAGGATTCCAGAAGGAAGTTTGTAAGAAGACGGTACCCAGTTTTGAGCAGAACGTAAAGCCTGTACTGGAAAAGAGGATACTTGAGCCAGAACTCTGACTGGACGTAGTATGGGTTCAGAATCCGGCGGAGTAGAATCTGTAGACTGAAATTGCCTGGATAATGCATCTGCCTTGGAATTCTTGGAACCAGGAACATAGGAAAGTACAAAATTAAACCTGGAAAAGAACAAGGCCCACTGAGCCTGATGAGGATTGAGGCGTTTAGCTGTATGGAGGTACAGGAGATTCTTGTGGTCTGTCAGAATGAAAAATGGTTGACTAGTACCCTCCAACCAATGTCTCCACTCATCCAAAGCTAGTTTTATAGCCAACAGTTTTATATTGCCCACATCATAGTTTAACTCGGCAGGATTGAACTTTTTTGAAAAGAACGCCACCGGATGTATCTTGCTGGTAGACGGATTTCATTGGGAGAGAACAGCTCCAGCAGCAATAGTGGAAGCATCTACCTCCAAGATAAACTGGAGATCAGGAATGGGATGACTAAGGAGAGGTGCCACAGAAAATGCTGATTTCAGCGTTTCAAAAGCCTGTACTGCTCAATTAGACCAGTTCCTACAATCTTGTCCCTTCTTAGTGAGAGACGTGAGAGGAGACATGATGTCAGCAAAGTTTTTTATAAACTTTTTATAGTAATTGGCAAAGTCAAGAAACCTCTGCAGGGATTTGAGGGTGGTAGGTCTGGGCCAGTCCTTGATAGCCGAAAGTTTAGCATGATCCATCTCAAAACCAGATTCTGAAATAATATAACCCAAGAAGGGAATGGAACTCTGAAGGAAAGAGCATTTCTCCAATTTAGCGAAAAGGGAGTTATCACGTAAGTTTTACATGGTGTATATGTTCATGTAATGTTCTGGAATAGATCAGTATGTCATCAAGATAAATGATAACAAATTGATGTAAATAATCTCTGAAGATCTCATTAACAAAGTGCTGAAATACTGCTGGTGCATTGCACAATCCAAAAGGCATTACAAGATACTCGTAGTGACCAAATCTAGTGTTAAATGCCGTCTTCCATTCATCTCCCTTACGAATTCTGACCAAATTGTAGGCCCCACGGAGATCCAACTTGGAGAAAATAGAAGCACCTTGGAGACTATAAAAATAGCTCAGGGATGAGCGGAAGAGGGTAGATGTTTTTGACAGTAATCTGATTCAAGGCCCGATAATCAATACAGGGACAAAGAAAAATGAAGAATAACACCTGCTCCCACAGGTGATGATGAAGGACAAATAAATCCTCTGGCCAAGTTGTCCTTAATGTATTCTTCAAGAGAGACATTTTCTTGACGAGAGGATAGGTCCTCCCCTTAGGTAGAGGAGCCCCGGAATACAGATCGATAGGACAGTCAAAAATCCAGTAAGGAGGTAACGTCTCAGCCTCCTTTTTAGAAAAAACATCACAGAAGGCATAATAGTGATTAGGCAAAGAATCAGGAACTTCCAAAATAGCCACAACAGGACTGAATGGTTTAGAGGGATTTTGCAGGCAATGCTTAAAACAGGTAGTTCCCCAGGAAATAAGCTCTCCTTTAGACCATTAGAATACTGGATCATGAAGCTGCAACCAAGGTAACCTCAAAATCAACGGTATGTGGGGGGAAGAGATGACATCAAATCGAATAATTTCAGAGTGGAGTTTGCCCACAGATAAAAGAAGATGTATAGTTGAATGTTGAATGATTCCAGATCCCAGAGGCTGCCCACTAACAGTAGTTACCTTGATTAATTGTTTCTTGGCAAGAAGAGGAATCCTGAGAGAGTTAACAAAACTTGAATCAATGAAAACTCCAGCAGCTCCAGAGTCGATGAGAGCTGGAGCTTGAAACTTGGTGTTTCCAAAAGTGATGGTTACAGGAACAAAGAGTTTAGAATTGAGGGATGTCATGGGATTCTGGCTTAACTCTGTCCCTCTATCAATAGTTAAGCCTTGGCTTTTACTGGCCGGATTGAACAGTCCTTCAGTAAATGTCCTTTGGTGCCACAATAGAAACATAACCCAAGAGTACGCCTTCTATGGTGTTCAGCTTCTGTTAACTTAATAGCTCCTACTTCCATGGGTTCTACAGACTCAGATGAATGGGAGTTATTACAAATACTTGGGGTACGAATAGGAGGACGATAAGTAGATCTAGAAAAAGATCTCCGATTCTTATCGCTATGCTGTAGACGTTCAGTATGCTGGGCATCGAGATTAATACATAAATTGATAAGATCCTCCAAAGAGTCCTTTAAGCGTTTGCAAAGTCCTTTGTGAAAAGATGCCCGTAAGGCTCCATGGTTCCAATCAGTTTCTGCGGCTGAAGTCCTGAATTCAATAGCGTATTGAGCTACAGAAAGGGATCCCTGTCTCAAATCGAACAACTCTGCCTCAGCAGCTGCAGACCTCCCAGGCTTGTCAAAAACAGAGGGAAAAATAGACACAAATAACTCCAGAAGAAGAGGATCATCTTTCTCCAAAAGAGGAGATACCCAGGCCAGAGCCTTACCCTTCATTAGGGAAATAATAAAGGTGATCTTGGAAGAAGAATTGACTAATACTTGAGGATTGTTTCTGAAGTGTAAACAACACTGATTAAGGAATCCGAGGCATTCTTCCGGATTTCCGTCATACTTATCAGGAAGAGGGATTCTAGGTATATATTGTCCCACTAGCTGAGGTGGATTATAAACAGCATTGGAACTGGCAGCAGCTGCAGTAGGAGTAGACGTAGCTTGAGATGGAGCAGAGAGGTGATGTAGCAGAGCAGTAATCTGGTCAAGCTTGGAATCCAATGATTGCAAATGAGCAGAATGATTACCAAGACGTTGTCCTTGTAGGGCCACAGCCCTGGATAACTTATCGGGGTCCATAATATGGCCCATTCGTTATGTCAGGTTAGGTAAAGTCCAAAAGAAGACCCAAATGCTAGGGCAAACTAAAACAACACCCTTGCACTCTGAGTTTAATCCAGGACGTGACTCCACGACAACTTCTATAAGACAAGGTACTCACAATATTGAGCATTATTGGTCTGAGTCCTCTGGAAAGAGTAATGGAAATCTTGATAGCAGCAGGATAAACTTCAGAATCAGGAACTATAAACAAGCAGTTCAGGAATAGACCACCACAGAACCCGAGTTGCAGAAGACAACTTGATCTCAGACAGAAGGAGGGTTAAACAATAAACAGTTACTAGTGCAGGAGTAGGCAACTTGAAATCAGGCAGTTTGAGGGTTAAGTACAGCGTAGTCAGTAATGCAGAGTTTGGCAACTTGTAATCTATTCTAAAGTTACTGAATACTCACAACAGCCACAGAGTTAAACAAACAAACGGGCACCGGAGGATCGAGATGACCGGAATAAGAAGCCTAGCCTGATGTCAACTGAAGGGGACGGTTCAGGAAGAGCGAGATGTTGCCAGGCAACCAGGCACGCAAAGTGAACCGCCGGAACCTCCGGCCGCGGAGCGTGTCAGTTTCATTTATATCAAATTCCCACTCTCTCTCATTTATGCTAGCCATATTGCTATGCTTAGAAACTTTCTCTATGTATGCTGGTAATGATCAACTCTGAGCAGAGTCAAAAAGAATAAACCCCTCAAGGTTCAGATAATGAATTACAAATATGTAACAAGCTCATCGGATATAAATGCCCAAGAGATAAAGGCTCCTGAACTAAAAAAATACTGTCAGGTCACCCTTAGTGCACAGAGTTCCAAAAACATTAATACAAAAAATATAAAGAACACTGCAAAGAGGAACTAACCCAGCACAAGCTCATATAGGGGCTATAAGTTAAATAGTAGTAGCCAGCATATATAAAAACAGAGGAAGCCAAATATTGCAGATTAAATGTTTATTAATACACACAATAAATATCACTCAACTGTGAGCAAAACCAAACATAGGAGATAGTGAGAAGGAATAGTCCAAGGGAGATCAATACTCCCAAAATTGTGAATGTTCCACAACTATAGAGCTTCAGGGTACCCTTAAAAAAACTGCACCATCCGATCAATATTGTACTTGAATTCAGAGTGGCAACAAATAAGCGGCTAGTCCAGTACAGAGTCAAGCAAGCATAGCAAAGTAATGGTCAGCATAATTCCTCCCAGAGTGATGTTATCCAGAGCAAAGTAAAGTGGTTGTCACCCACAGCTCACCGGACCCGTGTGGCTAGCATCAGTCTCCCAAGCAAATGCCAGTTTGTGGTCTTATGCACCGAGGACATTATCTTATGCAGCAAGTGGTTTGGTGAGTCACTTATTGTGGAACTATCTATGGACATAAAACTGAGCCTAATACAATCCAGTGAGTGGATGTACAAAGGGGTAGCTCTGGGAGGACCACGGACTGGCTCTTGCTTGGGAGACTGATGCTAGCCACATAGGTCCGGTGAGCTATGGGTGACAACCACTTTACTGTGCCCTGGATAAGATCACTCTGGAAGGATTTATGCTGACTGTTACTTTGCTATATTTTATATATTATTTATATATTATATTAGTAAATAATATTGAAAATGGTCAGGTGTCCACTACTGTTACCGTGATCACCTTACTAAATAGTTATCAAGGGTAGCCACATGTGAAATAGGGGCCCATATGGGCTTTTGGGTCTTATAAGATAGATTAGAGAGGCCTCTTTGTGTAGAAGAAATAAAATCACTTTTTTTCTTTTCAAAGTGTTCTCTGTTACAATGATCACCTGACTATGCAGACAAAATGCAAATATGTTGAGAGTGACTATTTCCCAAGCAAATTCCCATGTAATGTGTTTATAATTTTATTTTTTTCCAATTATTTTTTATTAAGGTTATTATAAACATATACAATGTATGTAGAATTGCTAAAACTTGAGTAGTACAAACATTAGGGTACAATTCGCGGTAATAAAACAGTGTACAGTCAGGTAAATATATATTCAAAATGAAATAGGCAGAGATATCAGTAACCTCATTTTTGTAATTATATATACCTCTTCTTAAAGGGACAGTCTACACCAGAATTTTTATTGTTTTAAAAGATAGATAATCCCTTTATTACCCATTTCCCAGTTTTGCATAACTAACACAGTTATAATAATAATATACTTTTAACCTCTGTGATTATCTTGTATCTAAGCCTCTGCAAACTGCCCCTTTTTTTCAGTTCTTTTGACAGACTTGTAGTCTAGCCAATCAGTGCCTGCTCCCAGATAACTTCTCGTGCACGAGCACAGTGTTATCTATATGAAATACGTGAACTAACACCCTCTAGTGGTGAAAAACTGTTAAAATGCAATCTGAAAGAGGCGGGCTTCAAGGTCTAAGAAATTAGCATATGAACCTCCTAGGTTAAGCTTTCAACTAAGAATACCAAGAGAACAAAGCAAAATTGGTGATAAAAGTAAATTGGAAAATTGTTTAAAATTACATGCTCTATCTGAATCATGAAAGTTTATTTTGGCCTAGACTGATAGATTAAAAATAAAAAGAGCAATAGTAGATTTCTTTGGTAGAAATCAGGTTAAATATATATATGAATCTTTGGTAGATTCTAATCAAATCTTTGATAGATTAAAAATAAAAAGGGAATAATAGATTTCTTTGGTAGAAATCAGGTTATATTAAGTCTGGCTGAAGGGTTAAACCACACATTTTCTTGCTGCTTGCATTTGAAATACGCTGTATGGCTAACATTGCTTTAAAGTTATAAGATAAATACTGCATTGTTTATATGAATTCTTGTGCTGCTTGCTTTCTAAATATGCTGTATGGCAAAATACTATTATTTGTATAAAGTGTTAAGGAAGTAAAATACTGCTTATTGTATAAAGTATTAAGGCCTAGATTTAGAGTTTGGCGTTAGCCGTGAAAACCAGCGTTAGAGGCTCCTAACGCTGGTTTTAGGCTACCGCCGGTATTTGGAGTCACTCAAAATAGGGTCTAACGGTCACTTTTCAGCCGCGACTTTTCCATACCGCAGATCCCCTTACGTAAATTGCGTATCCTATCTTTTCAATGGGATTTCTCTAACTCCGGTATTTAGAGTCGTTTCTGAAGTGAGCGTTAGACATCTAACGACAAAACTCCAGCCGCAGGAAAAAAGTCAGTAGTTAAGAGCTTTCTGGGCTAATGCCGGTTTATAAAGCTCTTAACTACTGTGCTCTAAAGTACACTAACACCCATAAACTACCTATGTACCCCTAAACCGAGGTCCCCCCACATCGCCGACACTCGAAAAAATTTTTTTAACCCCTAATCTGACGACCGCCACCTACGTTATCCTTATGTACCCCTAATCTGCTGCCCCTAACACCGCCGACCCCTGTATTATATTTATTAACCCCTAATCTGCCCCCCACAACGTCGCCTCCACCTGCCTACACTTATTAACCCCTAATCTGCCGACCGGACCTGAGCGCTACTATAATAAAGTTATTAACCCCTAACCCGCCTCACTAACCCTATCATAAATAGTATTAACCCCTAATCTGCCCTCCCTAACATCGCCGACACCTAACTTCAATTATTAACCCCTAATCTGCCGACCGAATCTCGCTGCTATTCTAATAAATGTATTAACCCCTAAAGCTAAGTCTAACCCTAATACTAACACCCCCCTAAGTTAAATATAATTTAAATCTAACGAAATTAATTAACTCTTATTAAATAAATTATTCCTATTTAAAGCTAAATACTTACCTGTAAAATAAATCCTAATATAGCTACAATATAAATTATAATTATATTAGAGCTATTTTAGGATTTATATTTATTTTACAGGTAGCTTTGTATTTATTTTAACCAGGTACAATAGCTATTAAATAGTTAAGAACTATTTAATAGCTAAAATAGTTAAAATATTTACAAATTTTCCTGTAAAATAAATCCTAACCTAAGTTACAATTAAACCTAACACTAGACTATCAATAAATTAATTAAATAAACTACCTACAATTACCTACAATTAACCTAACACTACACTATCAATAAATTAATTAAATACAATTAAATAAACTAGCTAAAGTACAAAAAAATAAAAAAGAACTGTTACAAAAAATAAAAAAATATTTACAAACATAATAAAAATATTACAACAATTTTAAACTAATTACACTTACTCTAAGCCCCCTAATAAAATAACAAAGCCCCCCAAAATCAAAAAATGCCCTACCCTATTCTAAATTACTAAAGTTCAAAGCTCTTTTACCTTACCAGCCCTGAACAGGGCCCTTGGCGGGGCATGCCCCAAGAAATTCAGCTCTTTTGCCTGTAAAAAAACATACAATACCCCCCCTCCCAACATTACAACCCACCACCCACATACCCCTAATCTAACCCAAACCCCCCTTAAATAAACCTAACACTAAGCCCCTGAAGATCATCCTACCTTGTCTTCACCATACCAGGTTCACCGATCGGTCCAGAAGAGCTCCTCCGATGTCCTGATCCAAGCCCAAGCGGGGGGCTGAAGAGGTCCATGATCCGGCTGAAGTCTTCATCCAAGCGGGCCAGAAGAGGTCTTCCATCCGATTGAAGTCTTCATCCAAGCGGCATCCATCCGGAGCGAAGCGGCAGCATCCTGAAGACCTCCACCGCGGAACATCCATCCTGGCCGACGACTGAACGACGAATGACGGTTCCTTTAAATGACGTCATCCAAGATGGCGTCCCTCGAATTCCGATTGGCTGATAGGATTCTATCAGCCAATCGGAATTAAGGTAGGAATATTCTGATTGGCTGATGGAATCAGCCAATCAGAATCAAGTTCAATCCGATTGGCTGATCCGATCAGCCAATCAGATTGAGCTCGCATTCTATTGGCTGTTCCGATCAGCCAATAGAATGCGAGCTCAATCTGTTAATAAGGGGTTAATAAGTGTAGGCAGGTGGAGGCGACGTTGTGGGGGGCAGATTAGGGGTTAATAAATATAATATAGGGGTCGGCGGTGTTAGGGGCAGCAGATTAGGGGTACATAGGGATAATGTAAGTAGCGGCGGTTTATGGAGTGGCAGATTAGGGGTTAATAATAATATGCAGGGGTCAGCGATAGCGGGGGCGGAATATTAGGGGTTAATAAGTGTAAGGTTAGGGGTGTTTAGACTCGGGGTACATGTTAGAGTGTTAAGTGCAGACGTAGGAAGGGTTACCGCATAGCAAACAATGGGGCTGCGTTAGGAGCTGAACGCGGCTTTTTTGCAGGTGTTTGTTTTTTTTTTTCAGCTCAAACAGCCCCATTGTTTCCTATGGGGGAATCGTGCACGAGCACGTTTTTTAGGCTGGCCGCGTCCGTAAGCAACTCTGGTATCGAGAGTTGAAGCTGCGTTAAAAATGCCCTACGCTCCTTTTTTGGAGCCTAACGCAGCCTTTATGTGGACTCTCGATACCAGAGTTATTTTTATGGTGCGGCCAGAAAAAAGCCGGCGTTAGTTTTTCGGGTCGTTACCGACAAAACTCCAAATCTAGGCCTAAGAAAGTAAACTGTTGCTAATATGTATTGCTGTTTCTAAACGCTACATTTTTTCTGGTGAAGGGTGACCTTTGACCTAGAGATAATTAATGCCAGAAACTACTGAAAGGATCAGCATAGTGATATTTTTTTTCTTTCTCTTGTTGTAAACTTAAGCATTAAGCACAATAACTGGTAACGGAGTACAACCATTCTAGTTAATGTGGTTTTTGCAAAAAGATTCAATAATTAATTGCTCTTAAAGGTAAAGGTATTGTATTTTTTTATTTTTATTATTTTTTGTTATTTATTTATTGTTTTTGTATTGTATTATATTTTGTTGTAAAAGTTTTAAATGATAAGTTAGGAGTTGAGAATGGGCAAATCCCAGTCTAAACAATTTCCATCTCCTAGACCAGGAGAAACATTTAAAGATTATGTGGGAGAATATGGCAGATTGGACAGAAGCTATGAGAAGCTCTGATCCATTCCCCAGAGAGGGGGATAACGATAAATTTCATATGAATATGGTAAAAAGGTTGTGTCTAGGTGATGAAGAGGCATTTCCATGGTATAAAGGTGATCCAGGGTGGTTATATGAATTATATGAAAAGGGGTGGGGAAAATTGGCTGACTGTTGCTCCATACTGGCGATATATTGATATAGATGGGAATAAAAAGAAGGGTAAAAGTGAGAAGCAAAGACAGAAAGCATATTCACCCCCCCTGCCCCATATAATGCCCCTCACCTACCTTTGCCATCATATAACAGACTATATCCTAGCCTCCCATCCCCTAGTGACATAGATCTAGAGACTATTGCTATTGCCTCTGCTCAGGTACCCCAGGAATGGACCTTGCCAGGACCTTCTGTAACTCCCCGATACCAAGTCACTAAACCCCCAATTATGCCCAAACCCACGATTAAGGTTGAACCAGTAACACCTTCCTACCCCCCTACAATAACCCCACAATATAAAAGAGGGAATGAAGAAGTAGAGGAGGAGGAGGCAGCTGTACCAGAAGCTAGTATGCCATTTCTTAATGTGGGAGACCAATTAATTATTAAACCTTTGTCCCCGGGTGAATTAAGGGAAATTACCAAGGGAGCCCCAAACCACCGTCAACATCCATCAGCTTGTATTATGTATTTAAAAAGAATGTTACAAGGACAAAACATGACACAGACAGATACCATACTTAGTCCTAGAAGTAGAGGGAGAACCCCTACCATTTCTAATAGACACAGGAGCTACATGCTCTGCCTTATGCTCAGATATGTATGATGGCATTACTGAAAAATCTGAACCTTCTTTAGGGATTAATGGAGTGCTGACTCAGACTCGCATCACACCGCCACTTGAAGTTAGGGTACCCTGTACTGGCCAACAACTTTTGCACCCATTTCGTATTATAACTGGGTGTCCCCTTAACCTTTTGGGTCGTGATCTTATGGGTCCCCTTGGTTTGAAAGTAGCTGTCACTAGACAGGGTGGGTTAGACGTGAGTCTAGGGTCCACTAACCTGTGTTTTTTTAATGACATTGACAGATGTCCCATCCTCTGTATGGGCATCTTCAAAACTTGACGTTGGTTTAGTTCAGTGTACCCCATATAAAGCCAGATTAAAACCTAATACTACTCCAGTGTTTATTAAACAATATCCATTGTCTAGAGAAAAGAAAGAAGGGATAAGACCCATGATAGAGGAATTCCTTAAACAAGGAATCCTCCGTCCAGTAGTTTCTCCCTATAATACCCCCATAAATCCGATCCCAAAGAAAGACAATGAATATAGGTTAGTTCAAGACCTAAGGGCAATTAATGAAATAGTAATCCCAATTGCCCCAATAGTCCCAGATGTTACAACCTTACTCACAGCCATTCCACATGACGCCTGTATATTTACAGTCACTGATTTAGCTAACGCATTTTTTCAGTCCGATTGGACCCTGAGACACAGCTACTTATGGCTTTTTATTATGATGGGCGTCAGCTTACCTGGACATGCCTCCCTCAAGGCTATGTGTCCTCACCTGCGGTCTACTCGCTGGTGCTCCAACGTACCTTGCGGTCATGGACTCCAAGCCAAGGTTCCGTCCTCCTTCAGTACGTCGATGACCTACTGTTGTGTAGTCCTAACCAGGAGGCAAATACAATAGATACAATAAGTCTGTTAAAACACCTTGCTGCTGAAGGTCATAAAATAGCAAAACATAAGCTACAAGTAGGAGTGACAAAAGTGGATTACCTTGGTTTTGTGCTTTCCCAAGGCCACCGGTCCATTAGTCCCAAACGAATCCAAGCGATTCAACAGATCCCAAAGCCAGTTACTAGAAAGGACATGCTCACCTTTCTAGGTATGATTAATTATTGCAGACAATGGATTCCTGAGTGCTCCCATCATGATTCCATTCTAAGGCAAGCCACAAAAGGGGATTGCCCTGAACATATACAATGGACCACATACATGACTAAATCCTACATAGCTCTGAAGACTAGCATTATTAGTGCCCCTGCTTTAGGACTACCTGATTATTGTAAACCATTTCACTTGAATGCGAGGGACAATTGTAAAACCATGGCTGCTGTCTGTGCCCAAGAGCATGGTGGAGGCAATATGCGTCCCGTAGCTTTCTTTTCCAAAGTAGTTCCAATACCGGTACAAGGGATGCCGGCGTGTCTCCGAGCATTGGCGGCTTGCGCCATGACTGTAGAGATGGTTGAAACAATCACATTAGGCCATCCAATAGTACTACACACTAGTCACCAAGTTTTACATCTTGTAAAAAAATTCACTACCCAACACATGACTTCTCAAAGACTTTCTGGTTATGAATGTATATTACTGAATAATACAAATCTGACTATTAAATATAGTAGTGTATCCTCAGGGCCAACTCAAATACTTAGTGCCTTACTTACAGGATCACCAGACTTTCCAACAGATCATGATTGTATAGAGGTAATACACCACATTACCACACCAAGACCTGACTTGATGGATAAACCTTTTGACCATGCTGATAATGTGTTTGTTGATGGTTCTTGTTCCCGACCTAGTGACAGTATTTATAAGACAGGCTATGCCGTTGTGCAACTACCAGACATTGTTCTAGATGCAGGCCCCATTCCTTATCCTTCTGCACAAGCTGCAGAATTAATAGCACTTACAAAAGCATGTAAATTGTTTGAAAATAAATCTGTTAACATTTACACTGACTCTCGCTATGCTTTTGGGGTTGTGCACGATTTTGGTATGATATGGAAACAACGTGGTTTTGTTTCAGCAGATGGCAAGACCATCTCTCATACAGACCTGATTAATGACTTTTTAGAGGCCATACAACTCCCAAAGGACATAGCGATCATACATTGCCGTGCACATACATACAAGTCTGACCCTATTTCCTTGGGTAATGCGCTTGCAGATAAAATTGCTAAAGAGGCTGCTTATGTTTCTCATACACCCGGATCCACTATCCGTATGTATGCTGTTTTAGCCCCACCTTCATGTCCTACAGACCATATGCTTCTTGAACTCCAGGGACATGCCACTCCTAGTGACATATCTTTCTGGACTACTAATGGGTTAACTTTAGATGAGAATGGTTTCTTTTCTAAAGAGGGGAAGGTGGGCATACCGGAAAGCAGTGCACCACTCTTTATAGCACAAGCCCATGGTGTTGGACACCTAGGTATAAAACCAACAACTAACTTGTTGAAGCAATCTTTCTACATTAGAGGTATAGGTGATCATTGCAAGGCATATATTAATAGATGTGTATATTGCTTACAGACCAATGCAACCATTCCCAATAAAGCCCAGCATGACCACTTACCCCCACCTACAGCCCCATTCACACGTCTACAAATTGATTTCTTTCATGTAATTAGCAAGAGTTCATGAGCTAGTGATGTATGGGATATACATTCCTACCAGGAGGGGCAAAGTTTCCCAAACCTCAAAATGCCTATAAATACACCCCTCACCACACCCACAATTCAGTTTTACAAACTTTGCCTCCTATGGAGGTGGTGAAGTAAGTTTGTGCTAGATTCTACGTTGATATGCGCTCCGCAGCAGGTTGGAGCCCGGTTTTCCTCTCAGCGTGCAGTGAATGTCAGAGGGATGTGAGGAGAGTATTGCCTATTTGAATTCAATGATCTCCTTCTACGGGGTCTATTTCATAGGTTCTCTGTTATCGGTCGTAGAGATTCATCTCTTACCTCCCTTTTCAGATCGACGATATACTCTTATATATATATATATACCATTACCTCTGCTGATTTTCGTTTCAGTACTGGTTTGGCTTTCTACAACATGTAGATGAGTGTCCTGGGGTAAGTAAGTCTTATTTTCTGTGACACTCTAAGCTATGGTTGGGCACTTTTTTATAAAGTTCTAAATATATGTATTCAAACATTTATTTGCCTTGACTCAGGATGTTCAACATTCCTTATTTTCAGACAGTCAGTTTCATATTTGGGATAATGCATTTGAATAAACCATTTTTTTCTTACCTTAAAAATTTGACTTTTCCCTGTGGGCTGTTAGGCTCGCGGGGGCTGAAAATGCTTCATTTTATTGCGTCATTCTTGGCGCGGACTTTTTTGGCGCAAAATTTTTTTCTGTTTCCGGCGTCATACGTGTCGCCGGAAGTTGCGTCATTTTTGACGTTCTTTTGCGCCAAAAGTGTCGGCGTGTCGGATGTGGCGTCATTTTTGGCGCCAAAAGCATTTAGGCGCCAAATAATGTGGGCGTCTTTTTTTTGGAGCTAAAAAAATATGGGCGTCACTATTGTCTCCACATTATTTAAGTCTCATTATTTATTGCTTCTGGTTGCTAGAAGCTTGTTCACTGGCATTTTTTTCCCATTCCTGAAACTGTCATTTAAGGAATTTGATCAATTTTGCTTTATATGTTGTTTTTTCTATTACATATTGCAAGATGTACCACGTTGAAACTGAGTCAGAAGATACTTCTGGAAAATCGCTGCCTGGTGCTGGAGCTACCAAAGCTAAGTGTATCTGCTGTAAACTTTTGGTAGCTGTTCCTCCAGCTGTTGTTTGTATTGAATGTCATGACAAACTTGTTAATGCAGATAATATTTCCTTTAGTAAAGTTACGTTACCTGTTGCTGTTCCGTCAACATCTAATACTCAGAGTGTTCCTGATAACATAAGAGATTTTGTTTCTAAATCCATTAAGAAGGCTATGTCTGTTATTTCTCCTTCTAGTAAACATAAAAAGTCTTTTAAAACTTCTCATTTTTCAGATGAATTTTTAAATGAACATCATCATTCTGATTCTGATAATAGTTCTTCTGGTTCAGAGGATTCTGTCTCAGAGGTTGATGCTGATAAATCTTCATATTTATTTAAAATGGAATTTATTCGTTCTTTACTTAAAGAAGTCCTAATTGCATTAGAAATTGAGGATTCTGGTCCTCTTGATACTAAATCTAAACGTTTAGATAAGGTTTTTAAATCTCCTGTAGTTATTCCAGAAGTTTTTCCTGTCCCTGGTGCTATTTCTGAAGTAATTTCCAGGGAATGGAATAATTTGGGTAATTCATTTACTCCTTCTAAACGTTTTAAGCAATTATATCCTGTGCCATCTGACAGATAAGAGTTTTGGGACAAAATCCATAAGGTTGATGGGGCTGTCTCTACTCTTGCTAAGCGTACTACTATTCCTACGGCAGATGGTACTTCCTTTAAGGATCCTTTAGATAGGAAAATTAAATCCTTTCTAAGAAAAGCTTACTTGTGTTCAGGTAATCTTCTTAGACCTGCTATATCTTTAGCGGATGTTGCTGCAGCTTCAACTTTTTGGTTAGAAGCTTTAGCGCAACAAGTAACAGATCATAATTCTCATAGCATTATTATTCTTCTTCAACATGCTAATAATTTTATTTGTGATGCCATCTTTGATATCATTAGAGTTATTGTCAGGTATATGTCTCTAGCTATTTTAGCTAGAAGAGCTTTATGGCTTAAAACTTGGAATGCTGATATGTCTTCTAAGTCTACTCTGCTTTCCCTTTCTTTCCAGGGTAATAAATTATTTGGTTCTCAGTTGGATTCTATTATCTCAACTGTTACTGGAGGGAAAGGAACTTTTTTACCACAGGATAAAAAATCTAAAGGTAAATTTAGGTCTAATAATCATTTTCGTTCCTTTCGTCACAAGGAACAAAAGCCTGATCCTTCATCCTCAGGAGCAGTATCAGTTTGGAAACCATCTCCAGTCTGGAATAAATCCAAGCCTTTTAGAAAACCAAAGCCAGCTCCTAAGTCCACATGAAGGTGCGGCCCTCATTCCAGCTCAGCTGGTAGGGGGCAGATTACGTTTTTTCAAAGAAATTTGAATCAATTCCGTTCACAATCTTTGGATTCAGAACATTGTTTCAGAAGGGTACAGAATTGGCTTCAAGATAAGGCCTCCTGCAAAGAGATTTTTTCTTTCCCGTGTCCCAGTAAATCCAGCAAAGGCTCAAGCATTTCTGAAATGTGTTTCAGATCTAGAGTTGGCTGGAGTAATTATGCCAGTTCCAGTTCTGGAACAGGGGCTGGGGATTTATTCAAATCTCTTCATTGTACCAAAGAAGGAGAATTCCTTCAGACCAGTTTTGGATCTAAAAATATTGAATAGTTATGTAAGGATACCAACATTCAAAATGGTAACTGTAAGGACTATCCTGCCTTTTGTTCAGCAAGGGCATTATATGTCTACAATAGATTTACAGGATGCATATCTGCATATTCCGATTAATCCAGATCACTATCAGTTTCTGAGATTCTCTTTCCTGGACAAGCATTACCAGTTTGTGGCTCTGCCGTTTGGCCTAGCAACAGCTCCAAGAATTTTTACAAAGGTTCTCGGTACCCTTCTGTTTGTAATCAGAGAACAGGGTATTGTGGTATTTCCTTATTTGGACGATATCTTGGTACTTGCTCAGTCTTCACATTTAGCAGAATCTCATACGAATCGACTTGTGTTGTTTCTTCAAGATCATGGTTGGAGGATCAATTTACCAAAAAGTTCATTGATTCCTCAGACAAGGGTAACCTTTTTAGGTTTCCAGATAGATTCAGTGTCCATGACTCTATCTTTGACAGACAAGAGACGTCTAAAATTGATATTAGCTTGTCGAAACCTTCAGTCACAATCATTCCCTTCGGTAGCCTTATGCATGGAAATTCTAGGTCTTATGACTGCTGCATCGGACGCGATCCCCTTTGCTCGTTTTCACATGCGACCTCTTCAGCTCTGTATGCTGAACCAGTGGTGCAGGGATTACACAAAGATATCTCAATTAATATCTTTAAAACCGATTGTACGACACTCTCTAACGTGGTGGACAGATAACCATCGTTTAATTCAGGGGGCTTTTTTTGTTCTTCCGACCTGGACTGTAATTTCAACAGATGCAAGTCTTGCAGGTTGGGGAGCTGTGTGGGGGTCTCTGACAGCACAAGGGGTTTGGGAATCTCAGGAGGTGAGATTACCGATCAATATTTTAGAACTCTGTGCAATTTTCAGAGCTCTTCAGTCTTGGCCTCTTCTAAAGAGAGAATCGTTCATTTGTTTTCAGACAGACAATGTCACAACTGTGGCATACATCAATCATCAAGGAGGGACTCACAGGGGGGTAGTTATCAAGCCGTCAACCTCAAATACGCTGCGTATTCCGCAGCGTATTTGTGGCGAGGCTGATACGCCTTAGTTATCAAAGGCTCGAGACCGGCAAAAGTAGAATTTTGTGACGTCAGCTTCGATCCGCCGGACTCAGTCCGACACAGATCGATTCTTACGTCACTCCAGATGTTCCGCACACAAGTGCGGCACATTCTCACTACTTTTGCTAGCTATCAAAAAACTAGCAGGTACGCTCGGCACTTTTACGGCCCAGCGTACCTGGTTTTCAAAGCGCCAGCCTGGAGGCGGCGGATCCCATAGGAATCAATGGGAGTCTGACCATAGCGAAAGTACAAGTTCGCTGCTGACAGACATCCCATTGATTTCTATGGGAGCTGTCTACACCTAACACCCTAACATGTACCCGAGTCTAAACACCACTAATCTGACCCCCCCTACACCGCCGCAACTAAATAAAGTTATTACCCCCTAAACCGCCGCTCCCGGAGCCCACCGCAAGCTACTCTATACATATTAACCCCTAAACCGCCGCTCCCGGAGCCCACCGCAACTATAATAAATGTATTAACCCCTAACCCGCCGCTCCCTGAACCCGCCGCAACCTATATTAAATGTATTAACCCCTATCCTGCCCCCCCTACACCGTCGCCACCTATAATACATTTATTAACCCCTAATCTGCCCCCCCTACACCGTCGCCACCTATAATAAATTTATTAACCCCTATCCTGCCCCCCACTACGCCGCCGCCACTGTAATAAAATGATTAACCCCTAAACCTAACCCTAACGCCCCCTAACTTAAATATTAATTAAATAAATCTAAATAAATTAACTCTTATTAACTAAATGAATCCTATTTAAAACTAAATACTTACCTTTAAAATAAACCCTAATATAGCTACAATATAAATAATAATTATATTCTAGCTATCTTAGGATTTATTTTTATTTTACAGGTACCTTTCAATTTATTTTAACCATGTACAATAACTATTAAATAGTTATTAACTATTTAATAGCTTACCTAGCTAAAATAAAGAGAAATGCACCTGTGAAATAAATCCTAACCTAAGTTACAATTACACCTAACACTACACTATACTTTAATAAATTATTCCTATTTAAAAATAAATACTTACCTGTAAAATAAACCCTAAGATAGCTACAATGTAATTAATAATTATATTATAGCTATCTTAGGATTTATATTTATTTTACAGGTAACTTTGTATTTATTTTAGCTAGTTAGAATAGTTATTAAATAGTTATTAACTATTTAATAACTACCTAGCTAAAAGAAATACAAAATTACCTGTAAAATAAATCCTAACTTAAGTTACAATTAAACCTAATACTACACTATCATTAAATTAACTAAATAAACTACCTACAAAGAACTACAATGAAATACAATTACATAAACTAACTAAAGTACAAAAAATAAAAAAGCTAAGTTACAAAAAATAAAAAATTAAGTTACAAACATGTTAAAAATATTACAACAATTTTAAGCTACTTACACCTAATCTAAGCCCCCTAATAAAATAGCAAACCCCCCCAAAATAAAAAAAATCCCTACCCTATTCTAAATTACATAAATTTCAAAGCTCTTTTACCTTACCAGCCCTTAAAAGGGCCATTTGTGGGGGCATGCCCCAAAAAGTTCAGCTCTTTTGCCTGTAAAATAAAAATACAACCCCCCCCAACATTAAAACCCACCACCCACATACCCCTAATCTAACCCAAACCCCCCTTACAAAAACCTAACACTAATCCCCTGAAGATCATCCTACCTTGAGTCGTCTTCACTCAGCCGAGCCACCGATGGAACTGAAGAGGACATCCGGAGCGGAAGAAGTTAATCCTCCAAGCGGCGCTGAAGAAATCTTCCATCCGATGAAGTCATCATCCAGGCGGCGCTGAAGAAGTCTTCGATCCGGCCGATGTCATCTTCAAAGAGGCGCTGAAGAGGTCTTCTATCCGGGCGAAGTCATCTTCCAAGCCGGGTCTTGAATCTTCCTTCCGCCGACGCGGAACCACCTTCTTCACCGACTGACTACGACGAATGACGGCTCCTTTAAGGGACGTCATCCAAGATGGCGTCCCCTCAATTCCGATTGGCTGATAGGATTCTATCAGCCAATCGGAATTAAGGTAGGAAAATCTGATTGGCTGATGGAATCAGCCAATCAGATTGAGCTCGCATTCTATTGGCTGTTCCAATCAGCCAATAGAATGCGAGCTCAATCTGATTGGCTGATTGGATCAGCCAATCGGATTGAACTTGAATCTGATTGGCTGATTCCATCAGCCAATCAGATTTTCCTACCTTAATTCCGATTGGCTGATAGAATCCTATCAGCCAATCGGAATTGAGGGGACGCCATCTTGGATGACGTCCCTTAAAGGAGCCGTCATTCGTCGTAGTCCGTCGGTGAAGAAGGTGGTTCCGCGTCGGCGGAAGGAAGATTGAAGACCCGGCTTGGAAGATGACTTCGCCCGGATAGAAGACCTCTTCAGCGCCTCTTTGAAGATGACATCGGCCGGATCGAAGACTTCTTCAGCGCCGCCTGGATGATGACTTCATCGGATGGAAGATTTCTTCAGCGCCGCTTGGAGGATTAACTTCTTCCGCTCCGGATGTCCTCTTCAGTTCCATCGGTGGCTCGGCTGAGTGAAGACGACTCAAGGTAGGATGATCTTCAGGGGATTAGTGTTAGGTTTTTGTAAGGGGGGTTTGGGTTAGATTAGGGGTATGTGGGTGGTGGGTTTTACTGTTGGGGGGGGGTTGTATTTTTATTTTACAGGCAAAAGAGCTGAACTTTTTGGGGCATGCCCCCACAAATGGCCCTTTTAAGGGCTGGTAAGGTAAAAGAGCTTTGAAATTTATGTAATTTAGAATAGGGTAGGGATTTTTTTTATTTTGGGGGGTTTGTTATTTTATTAGGGGGCTTAGATTAGGTGTAAGTAGCTTAAAATTGTTGTAATATTTTTAACATGTTTGTAACTTAATTTTTTATTTTTTGTAACTTAGCTTTTTTTATTTTTTGTACTTTAGTTAGTTTATGTAATTGTATTTCATTGTAGTTCTTTGTAGGTAGTTTATTTAGTTAATTTAATGATAGTGTAGTATTAGGTTTAATTGTAACTTAAGTTAGGATTTATTTTACAGGTAATTTTGTATTTCTTTTAGCTAGGTAGTTATTAAATAGTTAATAACTATTTAATAACTATTCTAACTAGCTAAAATAAATACAAAGTAACCTGTAAAATAAATATAAATCCTAAGATAGCTATAATATAATTATTAATTACATTGTAGCTATCTTAGGGTTTATTTTACAGGTAAGTATTTATTTTTAAATAGGAATAATTTATTAAAGTATAGTGTAGTGTTAGGTGTAATTGTAACTTAGGTTAGGATTTATTTCACAGGCACATTTCTCTTTATTTTAGCTAGGTAAGCTATTAAATAGTTAATAACTATTTAATAGTTATTGTACATGGTTAAAATAAATTGAAAGGTACCTGTAAAATAAAAATAAATCCTAAGATAGCTAGAATATAATTATTATTTATATTGTAGCTATATTAGGGTTTATTTTAAAGGTAAGTATTTAGTTTTAAATAGGATTCATTTAGTTAATAAGAGTTAATTTATTTAGATTTATTTAATTAATATTTAAGTTAGGGGGGGGTTAGGGTTAGACTTAGGTTTAGGGGTTAATCATTTTATTACAGTGGCGGCGGCGTAGTGGGGGGCAGGATAGGGGTTAATAAATTTATTATAGGTTGCGGCGGGTTCATGGAGCGGCGGTTTAGGGGTTAAACTATTTATTTAGTTGCGGAGAGGTGCGGGATCAGCAGGATAGGGGTTAATAATTTTATAATAGAGGGCGACGGTATAGGGGGGGCAGGATAGGGGTTACTAGGTATAATGTAGGTGGCCGGGAGCGGCAGTTTAGGGGTTAATACATTTATAAGAGTTGCGGCAGGGTCTAGGAGCAGCGGTTTAGGGGTTAATACATTTATAAGAGTTGCGGCAGGGTCTAGGAGCGGCGGTTTAGGGGTTAATACATTTATAAGAGTTGCGGCGGGGTCTAGGAGCGGCGGTTTAGGGGTTAGTAACTTTATTTAGTTGCGGGGGGCTCCGGGGGCGCCGGTATAGGGGGCAGAACAGTGCAGTTTAGTGTGAGTGCTTAGTGACAGGCTAGCAATAAAGCTGGGAAAAAGCCGAAGGGCAGCGAGATCGGATGAGTGATAACTGTCACAGTCCGCTGCTCATCGCCCCGCGGCTTTTTGACAGCTTTATTTGATAACTTAGGCGAACGTATTCAAGGTCCGCGGCGGCGAAGGTAGGCGAGCTTAGGCGGACGTATTGGGCCGGCGAAGCCAGAAAAGTAGACGGCTTGATAACTAGCCCCCACAGTCCTCTGGCTATGAAAGAAGTATCTCGAATTCTGGTATGGGCGGAATCCAGCTCCTGTCTAGTTTCTGCGGTTCATATCCCAAGTATAGACAATTGGGAAGCGGATTATCTCAGTCGCCAAACGTTACATCCGGGCGAATGGTCTCTTCACCCAGAGGTATTTCTTCAGATTGTTCAAATGTGGGGACTTCCAGAAATAGATCTGATGGCCTCTCATCTAAACAAGAAACTTCCCAGGTATCTGTCCAGATCCAGGGATCCTCAAGTGGAAGCAGTGGATGCATTGTCACTTCCTTGGAAGTATCATCCTGCCTATATCTTTCCGCCTCTAGTTCTTCTTCCAAGAGTAATCTCCAAGATTCTGAAGGAATGCTCGTTTGTTCTGCTGGTAGCTCCAGCATGGCCTCACAGGTTTTGGTATGCGGATCTTGTCCGGATGGCCTCTTGCCAACCGTGGACTCTTCCGTTAAGACCAGACCTTCTGTCGCAAGGTCCTTTTTTCCATCAGGATCTCAAATCCTTAAATTTAAAGGTATGGAGATTGAACGCTTGATTATTAGTCAAAGAGGTTTCTCTGACTCTGTGATTGATACTATGTTACAGGCTCGTAAATCTGTATCTAGGGAGATATATTATAGAGTCTGGAAGACTTATATTTCTTGGTGTCTTTCTCATCATTTTTCCTGGCATTCTTTTAGAATTCCGAGAATTTTACAGTTTCTTCAGGATGGTTTGGATAAAGGTTTGTCTGCAAGTTCCTTGAAAGGACAAATCTCTGCTCTTTCTGTTCTTTTTCACAGAAAGATTGCTAATCTTCCTGATATTCATTGTTTTGTACAAGCTTTGGTTCGTATAAAACCTGTCATTGTCAATTTCTCCTCCTTGGAGTTTGAATTTGGTTCTGGGGGCTCTTCAAGCTCCTCCGTTTGAACCCATGCATTCATTGGACATTAAATTACTTTCTTGGAAAGTCTTGTTCCTTTTGGCCATCTCTTCTGCCCGAAGAGTCTCTGAATTATCTGCTCTTTCTTGTGAGTCTCCTTTTCTGATTTTTCACCAGGATAAGGCGGTGTTGCGAACTTCTTTTAAATTTTTACCTAAGGTTGTGAATTCCAACAACATTAGTAGAGAAATTGTGGTTCCTTCATTGTGTCCTAATCCTAAGAATTCTAAGGAGAGATCATTGCATTCTTTGGATGTAGTTAGAGCTTTGAAATATTATGTTGAAGCTACTAAGAATTTCCGAAAGACTTCTAGTCTATTTGTTATCTTTTCCGGTTCTAGGAAAGGTCAGAAGGCCTCTGCCATTTCTTTGGCATCTTGGTTGAAATCTTTAATTCATCATGCTTATGTCGAGTCGGGTAAAACCCCGCCTCAAAGGATTACAGCTCATTCTACTAGGTCAGTTTCTACTTCCTGGGCGTTTAGGAATGAAGCTTCGGTTGATCAGATTTGCAAAGCAGCAACTTGGTCTTCTTTGCATACTTTTACTAAATTCTACCATTTTGATGTGTTGTCTTCTTCTGAAGCTGTTTTTGGTAGAAAAGTACTTCAGGCAGCTGTTTCAGTTTGAATCTTCTGCTTATATTTTCAGTTTTTTTCATTATAAAATTTAAACTTTATTTTGGGTGGGGATTATTTTTCAGCGGAATTGGCTGTCTTTATTTTATCCCTCCCTCTCTAGTGACTCTTGCGTGGAAAGATCCACATCTTGGGTAGTCATTATCCCATACGTCACTAGCTCATGGACTCTTGCTAATTACATGAAAGAAAACATAATTTATGTAATAACTTACCTGATAAATTCATTTCTTTCATATTAGCAAGAGTCCATGAGGCCCGCCCTTTTTGTGGTGGTTATGATTTTTTTGTATAAAGCACAATTATTCCAATTCCTTATTTTTTATGCTTTCGCACTTTTTTCTTATCACCCCACTTCTTGGCTATTCGTTAAACTGATTTTTGGGTGTGGTGAGGGGTGTATTTATAGGCATTTTGAGGTTTGGGAAACTTTGCCCCTCCTGGTAGGAATGTATATCCCATACGTCACTAGCTCATGGACTCTTGCTAATATGAAAGAAATGAATTTATCAGGTAAGTTCTTACATAAATTATGTTTTTACACATATTCCAAAAAACTGGCACTAAACAATTATATCTGCTTGTAATAGTTGACCAATTTTCTAAGTGGCCAGAAGCTTTTGTTACCCAGAGGGAAGATGCAAAAACAGTCGCTAAAATTTTAGCCACTGAAATAATTCCCAGATTTGGTTGTCCGCTTCAGATTAATTCTGATAACGGTCCAGCGTTCATTAGTAAAATCACACATGAGTTAGTAGAATGGTTACAGATTAATTGGAACTTTCACATTCCCTACCATCCTCAAAGCTCAGGGATTGTAGAAAGAATGAATCGCAATATCAAGGAAAAACTTTTAAAGGCAACAGCAGGTACATGGGTTAAATGGCAAAACTATTTACCTGCGATTTTAGCAGAAATCGGAATGACCCCAAATAGGACAACCAGGTTGTCTCCATTTGAGGTCCTAATGGGTAGACCATTCCCGGCTTCATGGGTAAAAGGCCCACTTATCATTAAAAATGGTGATTTAGATTGTATTAAGGAACAATATGTAAAACAATTGATTGATAAATTGAATGGCATCTATGGTGATGTGTCTTCCCGTTTACCTCTTCCCTCACAGGAACCAACCCATCCTTTCAAGCCTGGAGATCTGGTTTGCATTCGCCAGCTGAATAAAGCAAAGAAAGGAGGTTTCCCGTTCAGCAAGCCAGTCACTGTGATCGCTGTAACCAGGACTGCCGTACTGACTGACGACAAGGACATCTGGATACACGCTTCACGAGTGAAACTCTGTCCAAAGAGAGGAGAAGCGGGTGACAAGCTATCGGTCACCCCTCACAAAGGAGAAGTGGGTGATAAGGTATCGATCACTCCTCACAAAGACCAGGATGATGATCTCAATCATGGATCCAAGACATTTCTGCAAGATCTTCCTTTTCCTAATGGGGATATTGATCTTTGTGTATATCCCAATATTATTAATAACGGCATGTTATCACTCACCTGAAGATGCTGAACACTTTACACCTATTTGTTTACTATTATTAACATTGTTTAACTGTTACATGACTTGTACTTTACGAAAGAAAATATCAGGTATGATACAAGATGCAGAAAAAGTTCAACTGCAAAATTTAATTAGAGGTAGACCCAGATAGTTTATATTGTAGGAACATTACAGGTTATGTGATCACGATGTGATCAAAGAGGGAAATGATGGGTATATATGTGTGTATGTATGTATGTATGTGTGTATGTATATGTATATATATATATATATATATGTGTATATATGTGTATATATATATATATATATTATATATATTATGTTATATGGGTAATTTGAATCTCACATATTAAGCATATTGAGGGTAGCCTTAAATCTAGTATCAAATGTTTATAATGCAGCATTCCACAAGTTTCTTTTTGTATAAGTTGTAACATATGGTTCTAATATAGCATCTTCTCTACAAATGGTTATATGGGCATATTCTGTTATGTGCTATAACAACATTCTTATTTCCTGTGGGCCCCTTATGCAGATGTGAAGTTAACTACGTTTTCTTTCATGTAATTAGCAAGAGTCCATGAGCTAGTGACGTATGGGATATACATTCCTACCAGGAGGGGCAAAGTTTCCCAAACCTCAAAATGCCTATAAATACACCCCTCACCACACCCACAACTCAGTTTTACAAACTTTGCCTCCGATGGAGGTGGTGAAGTAAGTTTGTGCTAGATTCTACGTTGATATGCGCTCCGCAGCAAGTTGGAGCCCGGTTTTCCTCTCAGCGTGCAGTGAATGTCAGAGGGATGTGAAGAGAGTATTGCCTATTTGAATGCAGTGATCTCCTTCTACGGGGTCTATTTCATAGGTTCTCTGTTATCGGTCGTAGAGATTCATCTCTTACCTCCCTTTTCAGATCGACGATATACTCTTATACATACCATTACCTCTGCTGATTCTCGTTTCAGTACTGGTTTGGCTTTCTACAAACATGTAGATGAGTGTCCTGGGGTAAGTAAATCTTATTTTCTGTGACACTCTAAGCTATGGTTGGGCACTTTGTTATAAAGTTCTAAATATATGTATTCAAACATTTATTTGCCTTGACTCAGAATGTTCAACTTTCCTTATTTTTCAGACAGTCAGTTTCATATTTGGGATAATGCATTTGAATTAATCATTTTTTTCTTACCTTCAAAAATTTGACTCTTTTTTCCCTGTGGGCTGTTAGGCTCGCGGGGGCTGAAAATGCTTCATTTTATTGCGTCATTCTTGGTGCGGACTTTTTTGGCGCAAAAATTATTTTCCGTTTCCGGCGTCATACGTGTCGCCGGAAGTTGCGTCATTTTTTTGACGTTATTTTGCGCCAAAGATGTCGGCGTTCCGGATGTGGCGTCATTTTGGCGCCAAAAGCATTTAGGTGCCAAATAATGTGGGCGTCTGATTTGGCGCTAAAAAATATGGGCGTCGCTTTTATCTCCACATTATTTAAGTCTCATTTTTTATTGCTTCTGGTTGCTAGAAGCTTGTTCTTTGGCATGCTTTCCCATTCCTGAAACTGTCATTTAAGGAATTTGATCAATTTTGCTTTATATGTTGTTTTTTCTCTTACATATTGCAAGATGTCTCACGTTGCATCTGAGTCAGAAGGAAAATCGCTGTCTAGTGCTGGATCTACCAAAGCTAAGTGTATCTGCTGTAAACTTTTGGTAGCTATTCCTCCGGCTGTTGTTTGTATTGATTGTCATGACAAACTTGTTAAAGCAGATAATATTTCCTTTAGTAATGTACCATTGCCTGTTGCAGTTCCCTCAACATCTAAGGTGCAGAATGTTCCTGATAACATAAGAAATTTTGTTTCTGAATCCATAAAGAAGGCTATGTCTGTTATTCTCCTTCTAGTAAACATAAAAAATCTTTTAAAACTTCTCTCCCTACAGATGAATTTTTAAATGAACATCATCATTCTGATTCTGATGACTCTTCTGGTTCAGAGGATTCTGTCTCAGAGGTTGATGCTGATAAATCTTCATATTTATTTAAAATGGAATTTATTCGTTCTTTACTTAAAGAAGTACTAATTGCTTTAGAAATAGAGGATTCTGGTCCTCTTGATACTAATTCTAAACGTTTGGATAAGGTATTTAAAGCTCCTGTGGTTATTCCAGAAGTTTTTCCTGTTCCTAATGCTATTTCTGCAGTAATTTCCAAAGAATGGGATAAATTGGGTAATTCATTTACTCCTTCTAAACGTTTTAAGCAATTATATCCTGTGCCGTCTGACAGATTAGAATTTTGGGACAAAATCCCTAAAGTTGATGGGGCTATTTCTACCCTTGCTAAACGTACTACTATTCCTACGTCAGATGGTACTTCGTTTAAGGATCCTTTAGATAGGAAAATTGAATCCTTTCTAAGAAAAGCTTATCTGTGTTCAGGTAATCTTCTTAGACCTGCTATATCTTTGGCTGATGTTGCTGCAGCTTCAATTTTTTGGTTGGAAACTTTAGCGCAACAAGTAACACATCATGATTCTCATGATATTATTATTCTTCTTCAGCATGCTAATAATTTTATCTGTGATGCCATTTTTGATATTATCAGAGTTGATGTCAGGTTTATGTCTCTAGCTATTTTAGCTAGAAGAGCTTTATGGCTTAAAACTTGGAATGCTGATATGGCTTCTAAATCAACTCTACTTTCTATTTCTTTCCAGGGTAACAAATTATTTGGTTCTCAGTTGGATTCTATTATTTCAACTGTTACTGGTGGGAAAGGAACTTTTTTACCACAGGATAAAAAATCTAAAGGTAAAAACAGGGCTAATAATCGTTTTCGTTCCTTTCGTTTCAACAAAGAACAAAAGCCTGATCCTTCATCCTCAGGAGCAGTTTCAGTTTGGAATAAATCCAAGCCAGCTAGAAAGGCAAAGCTTGCTTCTAAGTCCACATGAAGGTGCGGCCCTCATTCCAGCTCAGCTGGTAGGGGGCAGGTTACGTTTTTTCAAGGAAATTTGGATCCATTCTGTTCACAATCTTTGGATTCAGAACATTGTTTCAGAAGGGTACAGAATTGGTTTCAAGATGAGACCTCCTGCAAAGAGATTTTTTCTTTCCCGTGTCCCAGTAAATCCAGTAAAAGCTCAAGCATTTCTGAATTGTGTTTCAGATCTAGAGTTGACTGGAGTAATTATGCCAGTTCCAGTTCCGGAACAGGGGATGGGGTTTTATTCAAATCTCTTCATTGTACCAAAGAAGGAGAATTCCTTCAGACCAGTTCTGGATCTAAAAATATTGAATCGTTATGTAAGGATACCAACGTTCAAAATGGTAACTGTAAGGACTATCTTGCCTTTTGTTCAGCAAGGGAATCATATGTCCACAATAGATTTACAGGATGCATATCTGCATATTCCGATTCATCCAGATCATTATCAGTTCCTGAGATTCTCTTTTCTGGACAAGCATTACCAGTTTGTGGCTCTGCCGTTTGGCCTAGCTACAGCTCCAAGAATTTTTACAAAGGTTCTCGGTGCCCTTCTGTCTGTAATCAGAGAACAGGGTATTGTGGTATTTCCTTATTTGGACAATATCTTGGTACTTGCTCAGTCTTTACATTTAGCAGAATCTCATACGATTCGACTTGTGTTGTTTCTTCAAGATCATGGTTGGAGGATCAATTTACCAAAAAGTTCATTGATTCCTCAGACAAGGGTAACCTTTCTGTGTTTCCAGATGGATTCAGTGTCCATGACTCTGTCTTTAACAGACAAGAGACGTCTAAAATTAATTACAGCTTGTCGAAACCTTCAGTCACAATCATTCCCTTCGGTAGCCTTATGCATGGAAATTCTAGGTCTTATGACTGCTGCATCGGACGCGATCCCCTTTGCTCGTTTTCACATGCGACCTCTTCAGCTCTGTATGCTGAATCAATGGTGCAAGGATTACACAAAGATATCTCAATTAATATCTTTAAAACCGATTGTTCGACACTCTCTAACGTGGTGGACAGATCACCATCGTTTAATTCAGGGGGCTTCTTTTGTGCTTCCGACCTGGACTGTAATTTCAACAGATGCAAGTCTCACAGGTTGGGGAGCTGTGTGGGGATCTCTGACGGCACAAGGAGTTTGGGAATCTCAGGAGGTGAGATTACCGATCAATATTTTGGAACTCCGTGCAATTTTCAGAGCGCTTCAGTTTTGGCCTCTTCTGAAGAAAGAATCGTTCATTTGTTTTCAGACAGACAATGTCACAACTGTGGCATACATCAATCATCAAGGAGGGACTCACAGTCCTCTGGCTATGAAAGAAGTATCTCGAATTTTGGTTTCGGCAGAATCCAGCTCCTGTCTAATCTCTGCGGTTCATATCCCAGGTATAGACAATTGGGAAGCGGATTATCTCAGTCGCCAAACGTTGCATCCGGGCGAATGGTCTCTTCACCCAGAGGTATTTCTTCAGATTGTTCAAATGTGGGAACTTCCAGAAATAGATCTGATGGCGTCTCATCTAAACAAGAAACTTCCCAGGTATCTGTCCAGATCCCGGGATCCTCAGGCGGAGGCAGTGGATGCATTATCACTTCCTTGGAAGTATCATCCTGCCTATATCTTTCCACCTCTAGTTCTTCTTCCAAGAGTAATCTCCAAGATTCTGAAGGAATGCTCGTTTGTTCTGCTGGTAGCTCCGGCATGGTCTCACAGGTTTTGGTATGCGGATCTTGTCCGGATGGCCTCTTGCCAACCGTGGACTCTTCCGTTAAGACCAGAACTTCTGTCTCAAGGTCCTTTTTTCCATCAGGATCTGAAATCCTTAAATTTAAAGGTATGGAGATTGAACGCTTGATTCTTGGTCACAGAGGTTTCTCTGACTCTGTGATTAATACTATGTTACAGGCTCGTAAATCTGTATCTAGAGAGATATATTATAGAGTCTGGAAGACTTATATTTCTTGGTGTCTTTCTCATCATTTTTTTTGGCATTTTTTTAGAATACCGAGAATATTACAGTTTCTTCAGGATGGTTTAGATAAGGGTTTGTCTGCAAGTTCCTTGAAAGGACAAATCTCTGCTCTTTCTGTTCTTTTTCACAGAAAGATTGCTATTCTTCCTGATATTCATTGTTTTGTACAAGCTTTGGTTCGTATAAAGCCTGTCATTAAGTCAATTTCTCCTCCTTGGAGTTTGAATTTGGTTCTGGGGGCTCTTCAAGCTCCTCCATTTGAACCTATGCATTCATTGGACATTAAATTACTTTCTTGGAAAGTTTTGTTCCTTTTGGCAATCTCTTCTGCCAGAAGAGTTTCTGAATTATCTGCTCTTTCTTGTGAGTCTCCTTTTCTGATTTTTCATCAGGATAAGGCGGTATTGCGAACTTCTTTTGAATTTTTACCTAAAGTTGTGAATTCCAACAACATTAGTAGAGAAATTGTGGTTCCTTCATTATGTCCTAATTCTAAGGAGAAATCGTTGCATTCTTTGGATGTTGTTAGAGCTTTGAAATATTATGTTGAAGCTACTAAATCTTTCCGAAAGACTTCTAGTCTATTTGTTATCTTTTCCGGTTCTAGAACAGGCCAGAAAGCTTCTGCCATTTCTTTGGCATCTTGGTTGAAATCTTTAATTCATCTTGCCTATGTTGAGTCGGGTAAAACTCCGCCTCAGAAAATTACAGCTCATTCTACTAGGTCAGTTTCTACTTCCTGGGCGTTTAGGAATGAAGCTTCGGTTGATCAGATTTGCAAAGCAGCAACTTGGTCCTCTTTGCATACTTTTACTAAATTCTACCATTTTTATGTATTTTCTTCTTCTGAAGCAGTTTTTGGTAGAAAAGTACTTCAGGCAGCGGTTTCAGTTTGAATCTTCTGCTTATGTTTTTCATTAAACTTTATTTTGGGTGTGGATTATTTTCAGCAGGAATTGGCTGTCTTTATTTTGTCCCTCCCTCTCTAGTGACTCTTGTGTGGAAAGATCCACATCTTGGGTAGTCATTATCCCATACGTCACTAGCTCATGGACTCTTGCTAATTACATGAAAGAAAACATAATTTATGTAAGAACTTACCTGATAAATTCATTTCTTTCATATTAGCAAGAGTCCATGAGGCCTGCCCTTTTTTTGTGGTGGTTATGATTTTGTATAAAGCACAATTATTCCAATTCCTTATTTCATATGCTTTCGCACTTTTTTATAACCCCACTTCTTGGCTATTCGTTAAACTGAGTTGTGGGTGTGGTGAGGGGTGTATTTATAGGCATTTTGAGGTTTGGGAAACTTTGCCCCTCCTGGTAGGAATGTATATCCCATACGTCACTAGCTCATGGACTCTTGCTAATATGAAAGAAATGAATTTATCAGGTAAGTTCTTACATAAATTATGTTTTTTATGTATTTCCTGTGACCTCATGTATGACGTATACATCACTATAAATTCTTTGTGTGTTCTTCAAATAAAGGGGACTTTTGTGATAAGACACTCAGTTGCATGTGTGTGTGATTTCGGTGGTCACCCCAGGGCCCTGAAGAAAATGTGTGCCGCACCCTTATCAGCCAGAGCAGAGCTAAGGAACAAAAGAAGTAACCCTACAATAAGTAGGCCACTCTTGGACCGTGGTACAGTATAAATACGCAATGGAGGTAAGTTAGTTGAGTCTAAAGCCGCTTTTGGTCTAAACAATTAAATATATATATCACCAACATGGGCAACATCTCGTTCTTCTGTAAACACATGAAGTACACTCATCAACAAATCATCATCGTCTAGAGAGATGCAAGTAACCAGACAAATCCATACGGTTGATACCGAAATAATATCAATTATATGATAAATCTTTTAGCAGTCTGTCTACTCTTGTCCAGTACAGAAAATGAGTTTCTCACACTTCAGGTTCTATTTATAACTGGAAATTTTTAAGTTTCATGGAAATAAAATAAAGTTGATGAATGAATTAGGTTGTTGTCATGGAGAGAGAAAATAAATATTTCTATAGGATTAATTTTCCTTTGCCTACGAAGTAAGCTCACTGGTGTAAGGAGGGGGGGAATAAGGGATAATGGGGGAGCGGAGCTATCAAAAACTCAAAGGAGTGAGATTAGAAGCTAGGAGGCCCATATTATGAAATATAACTTTGAGTCTGGGTTGGTATAGAAACATATCATCCCGGACCCATACATTAAAGGGACATAAATGGTATCTCCCCTCAGGGGTTGCTGTCACCACTGGATGAAGACGGGAAAGGGGTAGTGGATATGACCCGCTCCATTCCGTAGAGCGAGAAAGGGCGAGGGGAGATACCTTGCTTTCCTTTCTCTTTTCCTCCCTTTCTGGGTATATATTATTGGAGCTAGCAGAGCCATATAAACTAGAATCTCGGTGATATTATACAAAATAGGAACAGATGTGTTATTAGTTTGCACTATGGGTAAATTAAGGACTCATAACACCTCTGAATATCATATTAAAAAAACTGACAAAATGGGGCGGAGCCTAGCCATGAACTGAGATGGCTGCTATTCCTTAGAGCTCTGTAGTCCCTTGTAGAAATTGCTTAAACTCAGAATGATTAAATAGGTTATTTATCTCTAAAAAACTTGGCAACCCCTAATATAATCCCTGGAACCCTGCGGCACATTACTTGGGGTCGTTTGTGAGGCACACGCATATATTTTGCAGAGGACCGGGAATCTCCCGGTCACAGGAGAAGCACGCACCTGTTAAATAGCTGCTACAGGGCTCCGGACCTACAATCCACTACATCGGAGACCGGGGTGAGCAGACTGCCCAACAACCTAAGAGCCGGTGACCTCCGCAACCACCCCCGACCGCTCAGACAGCACCCACGTGGCCTACTAACACACAGAGGCAGAGAAGGCCCTGAGGCCTAGCGGCAGCACACGGAGCACTACGGGCCTCATACACTCTGGGCAGAGCTGAGGAGAGACTGACTTTAAGAGGCCCCAAACAGGGCTCCCTCTGTTCCCTCTGCCCCACCACGGAACATAGCGCCCGAGTGGGGACCACATCCACATAACCCGCCGGAGATACCGGTGGCGAGAGCCCTACAAATAAAGGCCATAAACGGACACCACTTCTGAGGAGCAGGCCGCAACCTGATGTACCCATCCCCCTAGAGCCTGAGAGATATACCCCGGAGGGAACCGGGAGCAGAGATCGACAACCAAAGAGGCCAGTGAGTTCCGGGAGAAACTGGGGCAGTGGGAATCACAGAGGGGTTCAATCAGACACACTTGCCCTCAAGAACACTCTGGGAAAACTCTAGTGCAGCTTTATAAAACCCACTACCTCACTAGGCCACTCTATAATCCATACCCTTGGGAAGGGGGCTATACATCGTGAGTCCACTCACAAGAACAGGCCGCAACCTTCTCATAAAAGAAGAGAGGTAAAAATATAACAAAAAGGGGAGAGAAAGGAATAAAAAACAGCAAACAGAGCTGTAGATACCTAGTGTATATAGGTGAACATTGGGGACTATTATAACAATCGACTATGGCCAGTAGAAGGAACCTCAAACCACAAAAAAGCACACAATCCTCTATTATGGAAAACTATTTGATCTCGGCAGACACAACCCTGCCCCCCAATAAAACCATACATGCAGCAGAAGAGCCGTCTATTTCAGTTCATATGCAAGATCAAGACCTCAGCACACCAATGCATCACTATCTCACAAAGAGCGACATCACTCACCTGTCATCTAAAGATGATATAAAGAATGCTATGCAGGACTTTAAGAACATGTTCGGGGAACTTAAAAAAAATATTATGGCTGTTGATAGTCGCGTAACTCAGGTTGAGGAGAAACAGGAAACTCTAAACACGGACGTGCAACAACAGTCCAATCTCCTACAGGCTCAAGAGGGCAATGTACGGGCCCTAATGGATCGGGTCGAGGACCTTGAAAATCGGAGCAGGAGGAACAACCTGCGGTTGAGGGGCATCCCCGAGTCTGTAGACCCGCCTGCTTTACTACAATTTATCCAGGATTTTGTCAGATACCTCAAAGGCAACGACTCTGCGCAAGAATTGCAGATAGAAAGAGCCCACAGGGCCTTACGCCCAAAACCCCCGAATAGAGCACCACCAAGAGATGTTATACTGAAAATTCTCTCCTTCAGAGACAAAGAAGAGGTCCTAAAACTGGCCAGAACTAAACACCCCATCACTTTCAGGGGAACAGAGATCCAGGTGTATTCAGATCTCTGCCCCACAACACTACAGAAGAGGAGAGACTTGCGACACATCACTATGGCACTGAGAGAGCGAAAGATTCCTTACCGGTGGGGGTTCCCCACATGTCTTATAGCAACTAAAGACAACTCTACCCACATCCTCAGAACCCCGGAGGACCTTCCAGGATTTGCTCAAGCACTTGGCCTTGATATCGGTCCCCTACTGGACGAAGTAGCTGCCCCACGGAACAATCAGGGTGGGAGACAGAGAGAAAATCAATAAACCCAAGAGTGACTCTTTGTAGCGCCCGGACCGCACCTTCTTTTTTTTTTTTTTTTTTTTTTTTTTTTTTTTGTGTGGTCTTGCTTTTTTTCTTTTCTCTTCTCTCTGCCACCGGGACAGAGTAATGGACCTTTCTGATGAACCCTCAGGTCGTATGTTACTGTGAATACCAAAGCTTAATATACTATGCATATGTGTAGCTGTTGTACCCACTTATTCGCTAAAGCATTTTACCCCTTATTGTAGACTTTGTATGTATCTACCCCCTAAAAAGGGTATATGTCCTAGCAGAGAATGAGAGAAATCACTGTTTATAAATGTTTTATGATGTTCTGATGTACCAGGATATGCAATGTGTACGCTTTGATAGACTATTAGCTAGGCACACATAGATAAGAAAACACAACTCACAACATACAGGGGAGCCTAACCCATTAGAAGTATTGACAGAATAAGGGTCGCTCATTTGCGGCACTAGGCTTGTGTGCCCTCTTAGAATTCCCTAGCAATACATCCCACATAAATCAACCATCTGATATTACTCCTGACCCTAGCAAACGGTGGTGTGACATGCCGTTAACTTAAACCCTTTACTACCCGGGGGGAATGGTTGGCAGAATGCATATCTCCCATTAAGTAACAATAGGCTTCATCCAGGCTGGGAGCATCGCTCTACTGACTAAGATGAGACTAACCCATCAGGTACCAAGAGAGAATGAAAAAGGGGGGCTACCCATCCACAGCCTTAATTTAATGTAATGCCGCAAAATCAGATTTTGTTGCGTAGGAGAAGCGGGGTATAGATCTCACTGTTAAATATTCATCATAGGACATACCTATACCTGAGAGCAGGAGCGCTATAACATTCAAGGCCCTCTGTCCCGGCCCTAAAATTTATAGGGGACCGCCTAAGTTCCACAGTTAGTTAACACGGATCATTCTGAGTTACAAAGATTATATTACTAAGTTATATATAATGCAATTCATACAGGGACAACTACCCCTGCTTGACAAAGTAGTTGAGATTGTTTATTGTTCTAACAGAACCGTTTTGTTTATTGTTATAACTACAGTTTAATTGCATTGATTTATTTGTGTATAACACAATTTGCTACTAAACTTGTCCTTCTCTTGAGAGGACACTTTCTTTCTCCCTCTCTTGTCTCTCCCATAGTCTGTTCTGTTTCTTTCTTCTTCCTCTCTCTCCTCTCCCTTCTCTTACACTCAACTTTCCCCCTTCCCACTCACAGACTCCCTTCTTAGCACACATAGAACTCTTTTATCTTTCGCCCTCCCCCCCCTTTTTTTTTTTTTTTTTCCTCTCCTCTCTCCCTCTACTCACCCCTAGTGAGAACCCCACTGACTCCCCCTCGGCCCCCGAACCAAAATGGCGCCTCAACGGATGAGACACAGGTCACATCCAATTGAGCTTATCTCTATAAACACAAAGGGACTCAATAGCCCTAATAAACGCTCCATTGTATTAAAAGACATGCAAAGAATGGGTGGAGATGTAATATTTCTTCAAGAGACCCACTTCTCGGCTACATGTGAACCAAGATGGTTCAACCGCCAATATCCAACGGCATACTTCGCATCCGGCCCAGTGAAAAAAAACGGGGTAGGTATACTCTTTAGCGAGAAAATGCCCTTTCAATTGTCGCAAGTCCACAGGGACCCAGAAGGCAGGTATCTAATACTCACCGGCTCCTTATTTGGGAGGCCAATAACGCTTGCAAATGTATACAGCCCCAATGTGTCCCAGCACCTCTTCTTACAGAAGGTTACCCGCAAAATCCTTGAGAACCAGATAGGTGTTCTCTTCTTGGGGGGGGACCTCAATGCCCCCCTCGATCCCTCTCTTGACACCTCCAATGGCGTCTCCAGCGCCCCTCAGAAAACCCTGAAGCGCATGGCAGCTTCATTAACGCAGATCGCGGTTCATGACATATGGTGCACACACCACCCTCTTGATAAAAATTATACTTTCTACTCGCACCCACATAGAAAGTATTCTAGAATCGATTACCTGTTCACTGATTCAACGGGCTTAATAATCACTAAAAGCAGTAATATCTCTGCCATCACCTGGTCAGATCATGCTCCAGTGGGATGTTCTATACAATGGCCCAGTACCCCACTTACTCCCTTTATGTGGAGACTAGAGGACACGTTACTGGATGATCTGGTATTCAGCTCTGACATCCGGAAATCCCTGATCGAATTCTTCCGCATCAACTCTGACGACCAAATGAAAGATACCACCATCTGGGAGGCACACAAGTGCACTATCAGAGGCCTATTGATTAAGCGGAAAGCAAGGCTTAAAAGACTGCGAAAAGAGCGTTATTCCGCTCTTTTGTCTCAAATTGAAAACTCAGAACTTCTACACAAGGCGAACCCGCATGACGAGGTCGAATTGGCCCGACTGACCAAAGCCAGGGAAACTTTGCTGCAGTTCTTGCAAGAAGAATACCAGAAACAGGCTCTCATGATGAGACAACTGTTTTTTGAGCAGGGGGACAAGCCCGGCAAGCTCCTTGCCAGGGCACTGGCGAGGAAGAGATTAAAGGCTTATGTGCGTCATGTGAAGGATAAAGAGGGAAGGGAAAGGGTGGACGGAGAGTCCATAGCAGAGGTCTTCAGGGTATATTACAATTCCTTATACAACCTACATGACTCCGACCGGCAGGGAGGGGACAACTCCTCTCAAAGCCGGGAAAAAGAAGACATTCTTCAATATCTTGAGGAACTTGAGCTTCCCAAACTTACAAATGAGGATATGGACTCTCTGGAATCCCCATTCACAAAAGAGGAAGTCCAAAAGGCCATTAAAGATTTTCCCTCGGGTAAGGCCCCGGGACCAGATGGCTTTGGCTTAAAATACTATAAACACTATATAGATATTCTTGTCCCGGAACTAACCAATATGTTCAATTCATTGGCGGATGACCCGGTTCTCCCGGGCTCCATGTTAGAGGCCTACATTACGGTTCTCCCCAAGCCAGGAAAGTCCCCGGACAGACCGGAGAATTTTAGGCCCATATCTTTACTTAATTCAGATGTAAAGATACTCGCGAAGGTCTTGGCCACACGTCTGAACAAATTCCTCCCAGACCTAATTTCAACCGAACAAGTCGGATTCATACCCGCACGAGAAGCCAGAGATAACACCCTCAAAGTCCTACAGTTAATAACCTACGCACATGCTCACGACAAACCGCTCACTCTGGTCACAACAGACGCAGAAAAAGCGTTCGACCGAGTCAGCTGGTCATTTATCCGGTTAACCCTACAAAAATTCGGCTTCGGACCTAGCTTCACGAACAAAATAATGTCCCTCTACTCAGCCCCAAATGCAAGGGTGAGAGTAAACGGCCTCCTCTCGGATGCCTTTTTCATCAAGAATGGAACGCGACAGGGGTGTCCCCTCTCGCCGCTTCTGTTCGCCCTCACCCTTGAAACACTGGCAAGTAAAATCAGAGCTAACGCGGCGGTGAAAGGGATTACGGTGGGCAACGTTGAGCACAAATTATCCATGTATGCAGACGATATCCTCCTTACAATATCAGACTCGTCTGACTCCTTAAAAGCAGCGCTAGCGGAGTTTACGGCATACGGGAAAGTCTCAAATTTTCTCCTCAACCCTCTAAAATCCGAGATTTTAAATATAACTGAACCGACAGAAGCTTTTGCCGCTCTAGGCTCTAATTGCCCAATCCAGATTGCCACACATAAAATCAAATATTTAGGAATTACACTCACGTCCAACATAGCAGAAATAATATGCCTGAATTATAAAAATATCTGCAATGAGATATGTAGGGATCTCTCCAACTGGAAAAAAAAAACAATTTCTTGGATGGGCCGCATAGGGGTGGTCAAGATGAATATCTTACCAAGGGTGCTATATATCATGCAAACGATCCCTGCTGCGGCGGCCTCCCCCTACATCCAGCAAATCCAATCAGCTATGGAGGCGTATATATGGAACGGGACAAAACCACGTATCAGAAAACAAACACTATATCTGCCTAGAAACAGTGGGGGTCTTGGGATCCCCCTACTGAGGGAATACCAAAGAGCTATCTCCCTCCAGAAGATTGTGGAATGGTGCAGGAACTCCAATAACAAGAGGTGGATACAGCTGGACAATGAGATCCTCAAACGTGGAAATGTGGGATCTCTAGCGTGGGTCTCGGCGGGGAAGCGACCGGACCCAGTTATAACATACCCCATGATAGCTGACACTCTCAAAGCCTGGGATAAAATACTGGCTGAGGGCAAGTATGTGTCCACCCTTGAATCACCAAATATCCCGATAAGGGAAAACCCAGATCTGGGCATGGAAATTAAACCACATACTCAGGGGAGCTCCTATAAACTGGGAGACATAACCATTTCCAATATCTTACAACAAGGCAAACTTAAACCACAGGCCGAGTTGGAGGAATGGGATAGGACCATATTTACATCATGGTTCAGAGTTGCACAGATGGCTCACTATCTTGAAACATTTGAACTGCTGTGCACTCTACAACAAACACCTACTCACCTCATATCGCGACTCTACAAAATCTTACTGACAAAGGGAGGATCCTCACTCCCATCATACACCACTACCTGGCAGACCGAGTTCGAAATAGAGATCTCACCCAAAGAGTGGACGAAGATCTTTGAGAGAACCAAAAGGGCCTCTATATCCGCGAAAATACAAGAAATGCATTATAAATACCTTAGCAGGTGGTACTTAACCCCTCAAAGGCTACACAAAATCTATCCTCACTCAAGTGGGGAGTGCTGGAGGGGCTGTGGAGAGGAGGGATCTCTCCAGCATATTTGGTGGACGTGTCCACACATACGACCTTTCTGGGAGGAGGTGCTGGGAGTAATGAGCAAAATTCTGAATGTTATACTTCCCCCAAAGCCAACATACTTAATCTACCACGAGCTACCTAAGATCACGAGGGCAGATAAATACTCCTTGCTCATTCTGATGCTAAATGGAGCAAAAGCGCTCATCCCAGCTTACTGGAAAAACCCACAAGTCCCTAGCGTTCAGGAGTGGAGAGCTAGAGTGGGGGATCTACTAAGACTGGAACGCTACCACTACCTAAAAACCGGTAAATTAGCTACACACGAGATGATGGTACTAACATGGGAAGGTAGGGGTTTGTAGATTTCTAGCCCCCAGAGGCAACCTGCGCTGACTCACACCTGCTAGCAGAACCCAGTAGACCTCCCTTCCCCCTTTTTTTTTTTTTTTTTTTTTTTTTTTTTTTCTCTCCCTCTTCTCTCTCCTTCTCCACCCCCCCTTTACCCCCCTCTCCTTCTCCACCCCCCCTTTACCCCCCTCTCCTTCTCCCCACTACCACTTCTTCACCCCTGCACCCATCTGAGTGCAATCATCAGGATTTCAGATATACCCAGCTCTGTGTAAAATTTCCGCTGGGAATCTTCAGTGACATTAAAACGAGAATACCTGATGTATAAATTGTTAGCATATAACTTGTTTGTATTGCTAGATGTTTTGTTTTTTCTTTTTTTTTATTTTATTCATTTTTTGCAGCTCACTTTAATTAGTGAGGGAACAAGCTCAAAATCAATGGATCAAAGTAATACACTCGCTGACAAGAGTGATACCTTCAACAAAAATACTCAAAGACTGCCACCCTTCACCCTAACCCCAAATGACCACAGCAGAATGTAATGACTTTCAGGGAGGGTTGGAACTTTCACAACATATTCTAAATCTGTTTATATTGATCTGGCCTAACCACTTTGTACTGTTCAACTCTGTATAACTCATATCAATGAATAAAGCTTGTTTGGAAAAGAAAAAAAAACTGACAAAATTGCAGCCAAATCAAAATAGATGGATGCTAACAGGGCTCAAAACTATTTCCTAGTGTTGGTATGGAGAATGGCATATCCAAGAAATAATTCCCAGCTATGGTGTACCCTGAGATATGTAAATTTAGCTCAAGTTAAATAGGAAATACTTGCTTCGTAAGAGTTAAACACGATATTCATAGACTAAAGGGAAAGGTTCTTTAGAATCTGTATTCCTATGTTTATCAAATAAACAAAAATTTAGGGAGGGCGGAGCTAACTGCAGGGGAAAAATAATTACAGGAAGGTAAAAATAATAAAACTAAATGAAGGCTAAGGTTTTTTCTAATCCCTGGAGAGATATATGCACAGTATGTCCCTTTAATTTTACCTCCAGAGATATACCAAGGGAAGACTGCTATGGAAGATATGGTTCAGTAACCCACTAAACATATGGGTTTCACAAATAAACAAATAAAGAGTAAGTTTAAAACTTGTGGGGAGCTAAAATGACTGGAATCTGTACCCTTGTGATGTAAATAAACTCCAATAAATACCCTATAAAGTCTAACATTGTCATTATGTGCTGGCTAAAGTCGAATGACTCCCAAAAGTGGGAGTAGTAATATTACAAACAAATACCTTCATTTAACAATATTAGCATCAGTTAAGTTGGTGCAGTGCCCTTGAGAAGAAGACATATTGAAATTGTAATTTTAGAAAACTCCCTTAAAGGATTACTTTCTGTTATAATTTTTAAGCTAAACAACTAACATATTAAAGTTAATAAACATTAATTAAAACCTACTGACCTATATTTTCTCCAAAACGAAGTTTTATAACGTTCTAAAAGTTATATCTTTTATTCGCCGATGATGTCATGTTATCCTGCCCACTATTTTCAGCACTGCATGTTCAAAATACTTAAACCAATAACTTTGTGTTTAAAGCGCCATTTTGAAACCTAGGTATTGTAAACGGATTGGTACAGAGCAAAGGATACCCACGGAGTGGGTTTGGAAAACAATTAAATTTGCAGACAAGATTTCTGAAATACGGCTGAAATGCTATTGATAAAAAGTGTATTTGGGGTAGTTAGTTAGTAACAGGCATAGAAAATATTTACTTACAGTGGCCCTTTAACAATTTAGGTTAACTTCAGTGCAGCAGTTGACTTAAAGGAGATATACTTAAAGACAAAACTAGTATTGAAAATGAAATAAATAGCAAACAAAACATTACATCTACCCAGCATTCATATAAAAATGAACAGTAGTTATAGGGTATCTAACCTGAACCAAAGGAGTTGTCTGATCAAGCACTTCTGCGCTTATAAAAGTGTAGGAGCTTAGCAAGTATAAGTTCAATGTATTCTACCTACATTAGTCTATCGACTGTGATCTGTAGTTATAATGCACCCTTAAAGATGTAGACTAGATAATGGGCATAATAATATTACAGACATATACATTCATATTGCAGTATTAGCATCTGTCAAGTTGGTGCAATGTCATTGAGAAGAATACATAATAAACTTGTAATTTTAGAAACTCTCCTAGCCTTTTAGGTTCAACTTCAGTGTAGCAGCCAACTCAAAGTAGCTAAAAAGTCTTGTGTACACATATATATGACAGTCTTAGCCTCCATACAACCCTGTTTTCAGTAGTAATTTCAAATACTAGAAGATATTGTACCAGAAAGTTAGCCAGATAAAGTGGCACATCAGGGGGATAGTGTTTGTGCTGTCCAGTATCATAGAGTATCCTACCCCACTAATAGTCTCATGCTCTTGCCCCATGTACATTATATATGGCACTCTTATATCCTGCAGGAGTAAGTGATCGGCCTTCCGGGAACAGAGCTCTATTATAATGACCAAGGCATTGAATTCCTTTAGGTCTGGTGCAGGTATAGCGATCTCCACTTTTGGAACCATCCGGTCACTCCAGTACAGAAATGTAACCAAGCAGCTAGCACCCCTCACTGCCGGCCTCTTCACGGTAACTGCAATTACTGAAGTGTCCCGTGAATCTCTCTCATGAGCTGCTGCATCGTCCGGCAGATGGCTTGAGCGGATGTTGGTCTGGCCTCCGAGATCGGCCGTGTCCCGCTAGGCATGTTCCAACAGCTCCATATTCCCCTCAGTTTGGCCTTGGTGTGCCGCAGGCAGTGGTTTCTCCAGACTCTGACACAGCTCCTCTGAGTGTAAGTTCTGACGAGTGGCGTTGCACTCATTGAGCACTGCCGTTTCAAAGTCATCCAAGAGGGCAAGTAACCTTTGTGAGATATTTAGCATGATAGCTTCTAGCTCCATCCGCTGGGGTTGATGTACAATAGTCTCAAATCCAGTAGGCTCCATTATCCGGTCTGAACACTTAGGCCTCATTTCATGAAAGTCCTCCTGGTAGTTGTTAATTGCGGTCAAAGAACATAGAACTAGGGGGATTTTGAAGAAAATGCTCCAATAATACTATTGCTATGTGCCTACTTATTTAAAGATGGCAAAATAGCAGTTAAAATGTTGAATAAAGTGAGGAGCTCTTCTAACCCACGTCCTGCCGCATTGGCCTCAAGCTCCGCCCCCCTTGTGTTTATACTTAAAAAAAAATTCTGCTTTGTACTGTCTATCCAATGAGGGGTATTGGGGGTCTGTGGCTAGTAAAGGAGTTGAGATTGAGGGGTGATTGTACAGCAGCTCCCCCCCATTTAGCACCCTTACCTGCCTGGCATATTGCGGCCCTGCGTTTGTGGTGACATCACCATGTAGCTCCGGGAGTGATGCCATCAATGATTAATATCAAAAAAAATATGTGTACAGAAAATGTTAGATGACAACAAACAAATATCTGGCACAATGGACTGAGAAACAATACTCTCCTTTTAATTTGACTGCTGCCCTCTTTCAATCTCTCCCCAGGGACTGTGATAAACAATAGAAAAAGTGGAAACAGATGGCGCTGGTCTCTCCAGGAAATCAATTTCTCTGATGATAAAGAGAAAAAGGCTTGTTGTGTGTATTAAAGCCAAATAAATAATGTGCAATATACTCACTCCTTAAATTGCATATGTTCAGCTTGTTAGGAGTGCCTCTCTCTGGTATTAGACGATGATGTTCCAGGAAGGATATCAATATAGCTGGGAGTAAAATAAAGACTCCATAAACAGTGTGTAAACCCAGTAATAACAAATTAAGTAGTAACTTACTTCATCAGTGAAGTAAATCCGGCTTGTCACAGCAAAAGAAGAAAAATCTCCAATTACATAAAAAGTATATTTATTAGCTCTACGCGTTTCAACGTACAGGACGTCTTTTTCAAGAGCAGTCTTTTAAAAGTTAAAAGCAGATGATAAGTTTGATATGCTGTGACTCTCAGAGCCGGTTTAAATACAGGTGTCTTGATGTTCCAACTTCCTGTAGGAAACAGGAAATTGGACTCACAAAGATTTGAAAATAGTTTGTATTTAACAATATGTTTATACCCAACTAACATTTCTCTTTCATTGCAAAGTTGTTAATATGCCGTTTTAGTTATCTTCTATTAACTTATTTAGTATAGTTCGGTATGAACATGAAAGCTAACCACTGAAATGTCCCCACATTGAATAATGTCCAATCAGAGAAGTCCGTTATTTATAAGTTCTCATTCGAGCACTGTTATTGCAAAAGTTCCCTTTCAGGTCCGATATGTTGTCACATGATCCTGCCAGACTATCCAATGTTCGCTGATATTGAATGCTGAAATTTCCGTTTCAGGTAGGATTTTGCGGTCATATGTTTTCATCAGCCTATCCAAAGACAGATGGATGTCCGTCTTGGATGTCAAAAGGGGAAGTTCAGAGTGACGTAGGAAAGTTTGTGACCAAATGATCATATTGTATATAGTTTCGATGAAACAAAGGAAGCAAGTGAACAGTATATGATCTGATTATAAAGAACATTTATACCAATACAAATCTAAATGTGTATCCCAAATCTCAAAACATTATTACTTAAACTTCATAGTAAACGTTTATAAACATTATTCGGTTATTCGAACATCATTTAAAATTATCTTTCGTGCATAATAATTGCAATCCTTACATCCATTATTTCGCATAGATTAGTTTTATGCCTTGAGAACATGATTCATCCTGACCAGGTGGGCTTTATGCCATCTCGGTGCTCCTCCAAAAATATTAGGAAATTAATAACTTTAGTTGATTATATGTGGAACACAGATCTGTCTAAGGGGAGGTGCAATCTTGAAGATGTAGCGGTGCTCACACTAGATGCAGTCAAAGCTTTTGACTGCATCTCCTGGAAATATATGTTCTCTACTCTATCTAAATTTGTTTTTTCTGGTAATTTTCTGAACTTTGTGCAAAGGCTGTATCAGAGACCGGTCTCGTATTTACTTGTTAATGGTATGATCTCCTCTGAAATTGTTCTCCAAAGAGGAACTAGACAAGGGTGTCCGCTCTCACCGCTTCTCTTTAATATTATATTGGAACCCTTGGCAATCAAATTGCGTCAAATCCTGCCGGGGATTACTATGGGGGATATGAACCTGAGAATACTACTTTATGCGGATGACATATTACTCTTTTTAAATCAAACTTCAACCACCATCCCGACGGTGATCAATACGATAAGGACATTTAGTACATTCGCAGGCTATCAAATCAATATGGAAAAGAGTGAATTAATGTGGTTAGGGACTTGTGAGCGAGAGCCTCCCCTGACAATTTTTCAGAAGGTGGATGCTGTTAAATATTTGGGGTTGGAAATCAATAGAAACCCAAAACTCTGGTATCAGGCCAACTTTGGGGGGCTATTTCAGAAAATCCAGGAAGACCTGAAGTTATGGGAGGCATTCCCTTTATCGCTTTCAGCCTCGGTTAACTTGATTAAATCGATAATTTTCCCTAAAATTTTATATTATCTTCAGAATCTGGCACTGCTGATTTTAAATAAAGATCTAAAGAAATTGGCATCTTGCTTTTCTAAGTTTTATGGAAATCTAAAAAACCACGACTGTCTCTTAATCGGCTCACTCAAAAATATATTAGGGCCGGGTTGGGATTGCCCAACATTAGACTTTATAACTATGCTGCAGTGTGTAAAATTGTATTTGATTGGATTGCTCGGACTGATATAGTTACTACATATGACCTTGAATCTTATATGGTCAATCCATGGTCATTGAAAGCTTTAATTCATTGCGCGCCCCGATCTCTTCCTTCGGAGGTTTCCGCTCTTATCTCATTTAGAAGTATTTTTGTAGCTTGGCATAGGCTTTGTAAATTGCTTAGAATCGATTTCTCTTTTTCTGAATATCTGCCCATTAGAGGAAATCCCATGTTTTCGCCAGGAACTGATCAGAAATGTTTTTATGAATGGCAGATTAACGGGCTGGAATATATTTATCAACTTATTAATGATGATCTTCAGATCCTTCCCTGGGAAACAATCCGAGAGCAGTTCTCGCTCCCCAGACAGAATCGATTTGCATATTTTCAGATCCGCCATTTTGTCAATGCTCAGAATTGGTTTGCAGACGGTAGAAGTGACTGGTCGGAGATCAAAACTTGTGTTAGAAAATTTATATTGGGTGAGGCATCTATCTCGCTGATTTATGATATTATGTTGACTAAACAAGGTGTGCTGGAAGAAGAAAAAATTTATCAATTTTTGGCTTCCCCAGATTCCTTTGTTAGAGATTGAGAACATATGGAATAGCCTTGCAAGAGTCGCTTTACTTCCGATACCAGTGGGTTGGAAGGAATCTCATTTAAAATTACTGAACTTCTCTTATCTCTCCCCGGCCTTACTGGCTAAATTCTAACCTGATTAAAATTATCGGTGTGTGAGCACTGTGCGTATAGCCGGGCCGATCTCCACCATATGTTGTGGGCTTGTCCGAAGATCACTCAACTTTGGTTGTAGGTCCTGTTCTGGTATAATAGAGTCTTTGAAAGTTCTATTACTTTAACGTTTGAAGAGATTGTGTTGCTGTTTGTGGTTTCGAGATGGGATGTGAGAGCGTGTATCTTAAATACAATTATATTAACAGTAAGATATAATATTTTTAAAAAATGGATTGCAAAGAGTCCTCCCACCCTGTCTCAAATCTTAAAAGACATTCAAGTGCAGATTATTTTTGAATCTTTTCATTTAAAGACAGTGTCGGAAAAGAAAATTAAAAAATTTTTGGTCGGCTGGGCACCAGTTATTAAGACATTTCCGGGTGATTTGCAGAGACGGATTCTGAGACCCTTCTTGGCCTCGATAAGCTTTGCTGAAATGGTGATACTCGGGGTTTTCCCTGATACTTGGATTAGAAATAGTAACACGGTAGGATAGTTTTTGTCTGGGAACCCCCGACTGGTTCTGGGTGCTTCCGTGGAGCTTGGGGGAGGAGGGGACGGAGGGGCCTTTTTTTTTTTTCTCTTTTTCTTTTATGGTTATTGTCGAAAATAAAAAAAATTTAGCCACCTAATTGTAATTTCTAAGGCGCTGGATTAATAGCTGCTTGAAGATTTTTGTTTTATTCTATTGATTTGAATTTTCTCTGTGTTTATGAGTTTGTTGAAGATGTATAACATATGTCTATGATTGCTAAGGATGCCTTTTTTCTTTTTTTTGTTATGTGGCTATTCTCAATAATGATAATTTTTTAAAAAAAATTGCATTTTATTTTTGCAAAATCAAAATTATATTATGTGGTAGTCATGTTGAATTTTAAACCGTGTAAATGTGGTATTTAATAATAATTAAAAAAGTTTGTCATTTGTAAAATCAAATTTGTGCTACAATATCTTAGAATATCCTTAAAAGTGACAGTGCGAAAAAATGAATATAAAAAATGAATAAAAATATATACAATGTATAAGATTTATTACATTTTAATTAAAAATCAATAGTGCTATATATATGCATAAATCCTAATGAATATTTAGTAATATAAAAAAGTGACTGACTATTTTGTAGTCAATGTATTTAATTTTATTAAATTTTATAAACATTATACAAAGGCTGCTATTTTGATGTTCTTATTTAGCCCACAATGTGACAAAATATTTTTATAATCAATGTATTTAATTTTATAAACATTATGCAAAGGCTGCTATTCTGATGTCCTTATTTAGCCCCCAGTGGTTATAAGTTCTTAATGTGTGTATCCACCATAATTCTCTTCTGTCTAATTCATGTTCTAATTGTCCTCCTCTCCAATGAATGGATACTCTTTCTATCCCCATCCAAAGAAAATAATTTTTATTGAATGGGCCAGATGGATGGGCCCGTGGCTGGATTGGTAAAGGGCAGAGAGCTCCAGTCCGACTCAGACGCCAGCAAGGTGGAAGTGGAGTACTGGTTTGGGCTGGTATCATCAAAGATGAGCTTGTGGGGCCTTTTCGGGTTGAGTATGGAGTCAAGCTCAACTCCCAGTCCTACTGCCAGTTTCTGGAAGACACCTTCTTCAAGCAGTGGTACAGGAAGAAGTCTGCATCCTTCAAGAAAAACATGATTTTCATGCAGGACAATGCTCCATCACACGCGTCCAAGTACTCCACAGCGTGGCTGGCAAGAAAGGGTATAAAAGAAGAAAATTTAATGACATGGCCTCCTTGTTCACCTGATCTGAACCCCATTGAGAACCTGTGGTCCATCATCAAATGTGAGATTTACAAGGAGGGAAAACAGTACACCTCTCTGAACAGTGTCTGGGAGGCTGTGGTTGCTGCTGCACGCAATGTTGATGGTGAACAGATCAAAACACTGACAGAATCCATGGATGGCAAGGCTTTTGAGTGTCCTTGCAAAGAAAGGTGGCTATATTGGTCACTGATTTGTTTTTGTTTTGTTTTTGAATGTCAGAAATGTATATTTGTGAATGTTGAGATGTTATATTGGTTTCACTGGTAAAAATAAATAATTGAAATGGGTATATATTTGTTTTTTGTTAAGTTGCCTAATAATTATGCACAGTAATAGTCACCTGCACACACAGATATCCCCCTAAAATAGCTATAACTAAAAACAAACTAAAAACTACTTCCAAAACTATTCAGCTTTGATATTAATGAGTTTTTTGGGTTCATTGAGAACATGGTTGTTGTTCAATAATAAAATTAATCCTCAAAAATACAACTTGCCTAATAATTCTGCACTCCCTGTATATGTGTATATATATATATATTATATATATTATGTTATATGGGTAATTTGAATCTCACATATTAAGCATATTGAGGGTAGCCTTAAATCTAGTATCAAATGTTTATAATGCAGCATTCCACAAGTTTCTTTGTGTATAAGTTGTAACATATGGTTCTAATATTAGATCCTCTCTACAAATGGTTATATGGGCATATTCTGTTATGTGCTATAACAACATTATTATTTCCTGTGGGCCCCTTATGCAGATGTGAAGGTAACTACGTTTTTTATATATTTCCTGTGACCTCATGTATGACGTATACATCACTATAAATTCTTTGTGTGTTCTTCAAATAAAGGGGACTTTTGTGAAAACACTCAGTTGCATGTTTGTGTGATTTCAGTGGTCACCCCAGGGCCCTGATGAAAACGTGTGCCGCACCCTTATCAGCCAGAGCAGAGCTAAGGAACAAAAGAAGTAACCCTACAAAACTGGCGTCAGAAATGGGATGAAACAGGGAACTCTCGGAAGGTAAGCTGAACAAAGAGTCCTTTTTATTCTGACCTTTTTTCTCTTACCACGAGACCCCTTAAGTTTCATTTTACATAGGAATAGTTGGGGAATATATATGTGAATCTAGTAGATTCTAAAAGAGCAATAGTAGATTTCTTTGGTAGAAATCAGGTTAAATATATATATATGAATCTTTGGTAGATTCTAATCAAATCTTTGATAGAAAAATAAATAAATAAAAAGGGAATAATAGATTTCTTTGGTAGAAATCAGGTTATATTAAGTCTGGCTGAAGGGTTAAACCACACATTTTCTTGCTGCTTGCTTTTGAAATATTGTTGTAGGCTAACATTGCTTTAAAGTTATAAGATAAATACTGCATTGTTTATATGAATTCTTATGCTGCTTGCTTTCTAAATATGCTGTATGGCAAAATACTGTTATTTGTATAAAGTGTTAAGGAAGTAAAATACTGCTTATTGTATAAAGTATTAAGAAAGTAAACTGTTGCTAATATGTATTGCTGTTTCTAAACGCTACATTTTTTCTGGTGAAGGGTGACCTTTGACCTAGAGATAATTAATGCCAGAAACTACTGAAAGGATCAGCATAGTGATATTTTTATTCTTTCTCTTGTTGTAAACTTAAGCATTAAGCACAATAACTGGTAACGGAGTACAACCATTCTAGTTAATGTGGTTTTTGCAAAAAGATTCAATAATTAATTGCTCTTAAAAGGTAAAGGTATTGTATTTTTTTATTTTTATTATTTTTTATTATTTATTTTTTTTGTATTGTATTATATTTTGTTGTAAATGTTTTAAAAGATAAGTTAGGAGTTGAGAATGGGCAAATCCCAGTCTAAACAATTTCCAACACCTAGACAAGGAGAAAAATGTAAAGATTATGTGGGAAGGGTGTCGCCCGATGGGTTTATGTATATTATTCCTTGGGTTCAGAATATGGCAGAATGGACAGAAGCTATGAGAAGCTCTGATCCATTCCCCAGAGAGGGGGATAATGATAAATTTCATATGAATATGGTAAAAGGGTTGTGTCTAGGTGATGAAGAGGCATTTCCATGGTATAAAGGTGATCCAGGGTGGTTATATGAATTATATGAAAAAGGGTGGGGAAAATTGGCTGACTGTTGCTCCATACTGGCGATATATTAATATAGATGGGAATAAAAAGAAGGGTAAAAGTGAGAAGCAAAGACAGAGAGCATATTCACCCCCCTGCCCCATATAATGCCCCTCACCTACCTTTGCCATCATATAACAGACTATATCCTAGCCTTCCATCCCCTAGTGACATAGATCTAGAGACTATTGCTATTGCCTCTGCTCAGGTACCCCAGGAATGGACCTTGCCAGGACCTTCTGTAACTCCCCGATACCAGGTCACTAAACCCCCAATTATGCCCAAACCCCCGATTAAGGTTGAACCAGTAACACCTTCCTACCCCCCTACAATAACCCCACAATATAAAAGAGGGAATGAAGAAGTAGAGGAGGAGGAGGCAGCTGTACCAGAAGCTAGTATGCCATTTCTTACTGTGGGAGACCAATTAATTATTAAACCTTTGTCCCCGGGTGAATTAAGGGAAATTACCAAGAGAGCCCCAAACCCCCGTCAACATCCATCAGCTTGTATTATGTATTTAAAAAGAATGTTACAAGGACAAAACATGACACAGACAGATATAAGAATTATCATTGATGCACTTCTAGACTATGACCCTGAATCAGGTTGGGAGTGGGGTAATGTAAAGAGTATTAGTAAATTGAGTCGAGATCCAACAATTAACTATGCCCTAAACACACGTGAGGGACTTGATGAAATGTGGACAGAATTAAGTATAGAAATGCATAGAATATGGAAGGATAAACAAAGTATGTCAATTGCACTAGCGTGCAAACAGAATACAAAGGAAACAGTAGTAGAATTTGTTAAGCGTTTTTATAAATGCTGGAAGGAAGAGGCTGGAATGGAATCAGGAGATGCAATGGGCTCTCTGAAGGTCCAGACTTGCATTAGTAATATGCAACCTCAGCTTTCCTTGTTGGTGAAGCAACTTGTCTCTGATTGGCCGGAGTTGACTCCAGCAGAATTCTTGAAAAGAATTCATGAAAAAGAAGGGGCAGGTTGTTTTGAAATCAGGAAATTAGAGGGGAAAACGCTGCTTTTTTATCAAAAGCAGAGTTTACAACATTGTGATCCATTCCAGGCCAGGGAAAGGGATAATACAGGAGTAATAGAATGTATGTGAGAGGTAGAGGGAGAGCTAGAGGAAGAGCTAGAGGGAATTATACTTCAAACAGAACACATTGATTAGTGCCCCTGCTTTAGGACTACCGGATTATTGTAAACCATTTCACTTGTATGCGAGGGACAATTGTAAAACCATGGCTGCTGTCTGTGCCCAAGAGCATGGTGGAGGCAATATGCATCCCGTAGCTTTCTTTTCCAAAGTAGTTCCAATACCGGTACAAGGGATGCCGGCGTGTCTCTGAGCATTGGCGGCTTGCGCCATGGCTGTAGAGATGGTTGAAACAATCACATTAGGCCATCCAATAGTACTACACACTAGTCACCAAGTTTTACATCTTGTAAAAAATGTCACTACCCAACACATGACTTCTCAAAGACTTTCTGGTTATGAATGTATATTGTTGAATAATACAAATCTGACTATTAAATATAGTAGTGTATCCTCAGGGCCAACTCAAATACTTAGTGCTTTACTTACAGGATCACCAGACTTTCCAATAGATCATGATTGTATAGAGGTAATTCACCACATTACCACACCAAGACCTGACTTGATGGATAAACCTTTTGACCATGCTGATAATGTGTTTGTTGATGGTTCTTGTTCCCGACCTAGTGACAGTATTTATAAGACAGGCTATGCCGTTGTGCAACTACCAGACATTGTTCTAGATGCAGGCCCCATTCCTTATACTTCTGCACAAGCTGCAGAATTAATAGCACTCACAAAAGCATGTAAATTGTTTGAAAATAAATCTGTTAACATTTACACTGACTCTCGCTATGCTTTTGGGGTTGTGCATGATTTTGGTTTTGTTTCAGCAGATGGCAAGACCATCTCTCATACAGACCTGATTAATGACCTTTTAGAGGCCATACAACTCCCAAAGGACATAGTGATCATACATTGCCGTGCACATACATACAAGTCTGACCCTATTTCCTTGGGTAATGCACTTGCAGATAAAATTGCTAAAGAGGCTGCTTATGTTTCTCATACACCCGGATCCACCATCCGTATGTATGCTGTTTTAGCCCCACCTTCATGTCCTACAGACCATATGCTTCTTGAACTCCAGGGACATGCCACTCCTAGTGACATATCTTTCTGGACTACTAATGGGTTAACTTTAGATGAGAATGGTTTGTTTTCTAAAGAGGGGAAGGTGGGCATACCGGAAAGCAGTGCACCACTCTTTATAGCACAAGCCCATGGTGTTGGACACCTAGGTATAAAACCAACAACTAACTTGTTGAAGCAAGCTTTCTACATTAGAGGTATAGGTGATCATTGCAAGGCATATATTAATAGATGTGTATATTGCTTACAGACCAATGCAACCATTCCCAATAAAGCCCAGCATGACCACTTACCCCCACCTACAGCCCCATTCACACATCTACAAATTGATTTTACACATATTCCAAAAACTGGCACTAAACAATTATATCTGCTTGTAATAGTTGACCAATTTTCTAAGTGGCTAGAAGCTTTTGTTACCCAGAGGGAAGATGCAAAAACAGTCGCTAAAATTTTAGGTCACTGAAATAATTCCCAGATTTGGTTGTCCGCTTCAGATTAATTCTGATAACAGTCCAGCGTTCATTAGTAAAATCACACATGAGTTAGTAGAATGGTTACAGATTAATTGGAACTTTCACATTCCCTACCATCCTCAAAGCTCAGGGATTGTAGAAAGAATGAATCGCAATATCAAGGAAAAACAGCAGGTACATGGGTTAAATGGCAAAACTATTTACCTGCGATTTTAGCAGAAATCGGAATGACCCCAAATAGGACAACCAGGTTGTCTCCATTTGAGGTCCTAATGGTTAGACCATTTCCGGCTCCATGGGTAAAAGGCCCACTTATCATTAAAAATGGTGATTTAGATTGTATTAAGGAACAATATGTAAAACAATTGATTGATAAATTGAATGGCATCTATGGTGATGTGTCTTCCCGTTTACCTCTTCCCTCACAGGAACCAACCCATCCTTTCAAGCCTGGAGATCTGGTCTGCATTCGCCAGCTGAATAAAGCAAAGAAAGGAGGTTTCCCGTTCAGCAAGCCAGTCACTGTGATCGCTGTAACCAGGACTGCCGTACTGACTGACGACAAGGACATCTGGATACACGCTTCACGAGTGAAACTCTGTCCAAAGAGAGGAGAAGCGGGTGACAAGCTATCGGTCACCCCTCACAAAGGAGAAGTGGGTGATAAGGTATCGATCACTCCTCACAAAGACCAGGATGATGATCTCAATCATGGATCCAAGACATTTCTGCAAGATCTTCCTTTTCCTAATGGGGATATTGATCTTTGTGTATATCCCAATAGTATTAATAACGGCATGGCATTACTCACCTGAAGATGCTGAACACTTTACACCTATTTGCTTACTATTATTAACATTGTTTAACTGTTACATGTCTTGTACTTTACGAAAGAAAATATCAGGTATGATACAAGATGCAGAAAAAGTTCAACTGCAAAATTTAATTAGAGGTAGACCCAGATAGTTTATATTGTAGGAACATTACAGGTTATGTGATCACGATGGGATCAAAGAGGGGAATGATGGGTATATATGTGTGTATGTATGTATGTATGTGTGTATGTATATGTATGTATATGTATATATATATATATATATATGTATATGTGTATATATGTGTATATATATATATATATATTATATATATTATGTTATATGGGTAATTTGAATCTCACATATTAAGCATATTGAGGGTAGCCTTAAATCTAGTATCAAATGTTTATAATGCAGCATTCTACAAGTTTCTTTGTGTATAAGTTGTAACATATGGTTCTAATATTAGATCCTCTCTACAAATGGTTATATGGGCATATTCTGTTATGTGCTATAACAACATTCCTATTTCCTGTGGGCCCCTTATGCAGATGTGAAGTTAACTACGGTTTTTATATATTTCCTGTGACCTCATGTATGATGTATACATCACTATAAATTCTTTGTGTGTTCTTCAAATAAAGGGGACTTTTGTGAAAACACTCAGTTGCATGTGTGTGTGATTTCAGTGGTCACCCCAGGGCCCTGAAGACAACGTGTGCCGCACCCTTATCAGCCAGAGCAGAGCTAAGGAACAAAAGAAGTAACCCTACAATGATGTTCATATCATTATTGTTAATCATGGAAACAAAGGATTGGGAGGACTCTAAACTACCTTTCCAGATGCATAGTACATCATCAATATATCTCCGCCATGTCACCAGGTTCGCCCCGGCTACCTCGTTGGACCAAACATATAGATGTTCAAAGTGGTCCATGTATATATTGGCGAAGCTGGAGGCGAACCTGGTGCCCATGGCAGTGCCACATATCTGTAAATATTGCCGGTTATCAAACCAGAAAAAATTATGGGTTAACATAAATTCAATGGCCATAATGATACATACTAAAACTGTGTCCGACAAGTTAGGATCTTGTGTTAGCTTCCATCTGACAGCTGCTATACCTTTTTTATGATCAATTATGGAGTACAGTGATGTAACATCCATAGTAGCCCAAAGGAAATTAGATTCCCATTTTATATGGTTAATTATGTTGAGTGCATGCGTGGTATCTTTCAAATTTGATTTGGAATTTTGTGCATAAGGATGTAAAAGAAAATCAATGAAAGCTGACAAGTTGGAAGTCAAAGAATCAATTCAACTAATGATGGGACGTCCGGGGGGATTAATAGGATCTTTGTGTAACTTAGGTAAAAAATAAAAAATGGGTGTTTTGGAATCAGTTTTATATATAAAAAAATCATACTCTTGCTCAGATATAATTTCCTTATCTAGTGCTTGTGTCAACATTTCCCGAAGTTCTTGGCTTAATTCTTTTTTGGGTGGATGATTTAAGATTTGATAAGTATTTGTATCAGACAGTATTCTATTAGCTTCCTTTAGATAAAACTCTCTGTCCATGACCACTATACCGCCACCCTTATCGGCTTCCTTTATTATGATGTCTTCCTTTTTATTAAGATTCTTTATGGTTTCAGATTCCAATTTAGTTAAACTTTAAAATGTAGGTTGTTGTTGTATGTTTTCTATCGGCTAGATTTAGAGTTTGGCGTTAGCCGTCAAAACCAGCGTTAGAGGCTCCTAACGCTGGTTTTGGGCTACCGCTGGTATTTAGAGTCAGTCAGGAAACATATAGATGTTCAAAGTGGTCCATGTATATATTGGCGTAGCTGGAGGCGAACCTGGTGCCCATGGCGGTGCCGCATATCTGTAAATATTGCCGGTTATCAAACCAGAAAAAATTATGGGTTAACATAAATTCAATGGCCATAATGATACATTCTAAAAGTGTGTCCGAAAAGTTAGGATCTTGTGTTAGCTTCCATCTGACAGCTGCTATACCTTTTTTATGATCAATTATGGAGTACAGTGATGTAACATCCATAGTAGCCCAAAGGAAATTAGATTCCCATTTTATATGGTTAATTATGTTGAGTGCATGCGTGGTATCTTTCAAATTTGATTTGGAATTTTGTGCATAAGGATGTAAAAGAAAATCAATGAAAGCTGACAAGTTGGAAGTCAAAGAATCAATTCAACTAATGATGGGACGTCCGGGGGGATTAATAGGATCTTTGTGTAACTTAGGTAAAAAATAAAAAATGGGTGTTTTGGAATCAGTTTTATATAAAAAAAATCATACTCTTGCTCAGATATAATTTCCCTATCTAGTGCTTGTGTCAACATTTCCCGAAGTTCTTGGCTTAATTCTTTTTTGGGTGGATGATTTAAGATTTGATAAGTATTTGTATCAGACAGTATTCTATTAGCTTCCTTTAGATAAAACTCTCTGTCCATGACCACTATACCGCCACCCTTATCGGCTTCCTTTATTATGATGTCTTCCTTTTTATTAAGATTCTTTATGGTTTCAGATTCCAATTTAGTTAAACTTTAAAATTTAGGTTGTTGTTAGAGGCTCCTAACGCTGGTTTTGGGCTACCGCTGGTATTTAGAGTCAGTCAGGAAAGGGTCTAACGCTCACTTTGCAGCCGCGACTTTTCCATACCGCAGATCCCCTTACGTCAATTGCGTAGCCTTTTCAATGGGATCTTTCTAACGCCGGTATTTAGAGTCGTGGCTGAAGTGAGTGTTAGAAATCTAACGACAAAACTCTAGCCGCAGAAAAAAAAACAGGAGTTAAGAGCTTTCTGGGCTAACGCCGGTTCATAAAGCTCTTAACTACTGTGCTCTAAAGTACACTAACACCCATAAACTACCTATGTACCCCTAAAACGAGGCCCCCCCCCCACATCGCCGCCACTCTATTAAAATTTTTTAACCCCTAATCTGCCGACCGCACACCGCCGCCACCTACGTTATCCCTATGTACCCCTAATCTGCTGCCCCTAATACCGCCGACACCTACATAATATTTATCAACCCCTAATCTGCCGCCCCCGCTATTGCTGACACCTGCATATTTTTTTAACCCCTAATCTGCCGCTCCGTACACCGCCGCAACCTACATTATACCTATGTACCCCTAATCTGCTGCCCCTAACACAGCCGACCCCTATATTATATTTATTAACCCCTAATCTGCCGCCCCCAACGTCGCCTCCACCTACCTACAATAATTAACCCCTAATCTGCCGACCGGACCACACCGCTACTATAATACATTTATTAACCCCTAAAGCTAAGTCTAACCCTAACACTAACACCCCCCTAACTTAAATATAATTTAAATCTAACAAAATAAATTAACTCTTATTAAATAAATTATTCCTATTTAAAGCTAAATACTTACCTGTAAAATAAACCCTAATATAGCTACAATATAAATTATAATTATATTGTAGCTATTTTAGGAATAATATTTATTTTACAGGCAACTTTGTAATTATTTTAACCAGGTACAATAGCTATTAAATAGTTAATAACTATTTAATAGTTACCTAGTTAAAATAATTACAAAATTACCTGTAAAATAAATCCTAACCTAAGTTAAAATTAAACCTAACACTACACTATCAATAAATTAATTAAATACAATACATACAAATAAATACAATGAAATAAACTAACTAAAGTACAAAAAAATAAAAAAGAACTAAGTTACAAAAAATAAAAAAATATTTACAAACATTAGAAAAATATTACAACAATTTTAAACTAATTACACCTACTCTAAGCCCCCTAATAAAATAACAAAGACCCCCAAAATAAAAAAATGCCCTACCCTATTCTAAAATTAAAATAGAAAAGCTCTTTTACCTTACCAGCTCTGAAAAGGGCCCTTTGCAGGGCATGCCCCAAAGAATTCAGCTCTTTTGCCTGTAAAAAGAAAACATACAATACCCCCCCAACATTACAACCCACCACCCACATACCCCTAATCTAACCCAAACCCCCCATAAATAAACCTAACACTAAGCCCCTGAAGAACTCCCTACCTTGTCTTCACCTCGCCGGGTTCACCGATCGATCGGAAATGTATTGATTACCTGGAGAAAAGCACACATACTTTGCTCACTGACACCCACACACACTCTGCTCACTGACACACTCACACAATTCTGTGGCACAGTGCCAGTTACTAAGCAATTAGAATGATACACAATCTCTTCTCTACTCACTACTGTATTGTAAAAATAGAAATAATTTACCATACAAGTTTTACACAAAGGACAAGTTATCAATACTGCCACAACAGCTGCTGCAATATGGTGTTCAAGAAACGCACGTGCACATCCCACTTAGGTATGCTCTTCAACAAAGGATACCAAAAGAATGAAGTACATAATAATAAAAGTAAAAAAAATTATGACTTTCATGTTCCTTTCAAAAACTAATTTGATTTGCCAGTAACAGTTGATGCTAATTCTCAAAATATAAATAACTAGAAAAGCCTATTAAAATAGCATGCTCTACCTCAATCATGAAAGTTTAATTTTAAATGTCTCCCTTTGACTATTTGTTTAACCAGTTACTTTACAGTGGCATTATTTCTTAAAACATTTAACTGCAATAATTACATATATTTTTTTAAATGACTCCTTTTAATAATATAAACTTGTATAAAAGCAGAACATATTAAAAACACAATGCAACAGCTTTCAATTGATTTGTGAATTACAAGTTAACAGCAGTCTTTAAATAAATGGAGACACAGAGAAAAATAAAAATAGATACTGCAACCTCTGACTGAACAGACATAACATATGTGGAGTTTGTACCTAATTAAATCAAATAACCATGAAAAAGGGAGGCTTAGCAATATTCAATGTCAAAAACTTTAGTTTAAATAATGTGGACACTACACACTTAACTTCAAACTCTGGGTTTTAAATGATGGATTTAAATTTGAATTGACCCTTTGACTTCCTGTCAGTATTGGGTTATGCTCACTTACTGTCCCCCCCTGTTAATGAGCTGTATCTGAACACAATTTGTGAATCACAAGAGATGTAGAATACTACTTTACTCTTCTGCTTGGTGTCATCTGTTCTTAGGTTACCTCAGATTCCAGTTGTGTCACATGACCCTGCTCACTGCATCCTCCTCCTGATTAATCTATATATCCTTCACTTGCTAGGAGGCATTAAGAGGGGTGCCTCCTATTGGTACCAATTTCTGCTGCTAATATATTGACAGAACACAGGTGGCGCTGCAGCACAGCTTTTCCTTTGACCGATGTACTGCAATGGGGGGAAAATATTTTTTTTTTTGTACTTTTTTTTTGTTTTAATTAAAATGTAATTAAGCTTTGGCCACATATGGCAGGGTAGGCACTGCCTCCCCTGCCTCCTATGAGTGCACGTCCCTGGTCTTTTAGAATCAATTTTCCAAAAACATCTATACAGTAACAGGAGCCCTTACAGTGGCTCGGATAAAACTTTGAAGGATTCTTGAACTTGGCTCTTGGATTAATTTCTGGTGGAGTGTAACTTAAAGTCTCTTTTTTTGCAAAAAAAACGTTTGATAGTTATATTTCTGATACATTTTTGTGCATCTATGAATAATTGAAAAGTGTTTACCACTTGTGTAGGTACAAATTTAAGTCAGTTAGATAAAACTTTTGTTTCTTATTCAGAAATAATTTTTGATGATAAATTATGTATCTCTATTCTATTTGTCGCCTTCTCCTGTGTCTTTCCTCTACCTCCCTTCCCTTCCTTCCCTATGGGATCTGGTGTCCTTTCCTTTTTCTTTTGATTGGACCTGTCGGCCTGGCTCATGAAATGATGTGTGTGTGTGTCTGTCTATTTGGTGTGTTTGTCTGTCCGTTTGTAGTGGGGCATATCTGTTTTGATGTGACCAATGGTTTGTTGGGTGATGTTGAACTGATTTGTATTTTTCCCAGTTGTTCTCAGATGGAAAAAGGTGTGTGTCCTGTTGGCGTGATCTATCATAATTTGTTTCATTAGAACCATAATGGTTCCTATTGGAATAATTTTTATGATTAACTTCTGTCTCTCTGGGATTATAATCATTTCTGATATTCTCTCGCTCACTGTTACTATATCTATTGTATCTGTCATAATTATTGTGACTTGTAAAATTGTCTTTATATCTAGGTTCATAATAGTTACTTCTATTTTGATGTGATTGTCCTTGATAAGTTCTATTCCCTGAATGGGATTTTTCTTCCAAGGTTTGGTAGTGTGGAGCTGTCTTCCTCGAATGAGGACTTATAAATAATGGACTTCTCTGATTGGACATTATTCAATGTGAGGACATTTCATTGGTTAGCTTTTATGTTCATCCCGAACTATACTAAATAACTTAATAGAAGATAACTAAAATGGTATATTAACAACTTTGCAATGAAAGAGAAATGTTAGTTGGGTATAAACATATTGTTAAATACAAACTATTTTCAAATCTTTGTTTCCTACAGGAAGTTGGAACATCAAGACACCTGTATTTAAACTGGCTCTGAGAGTCACAGCATATCAAACTTTTCATCTGCTTTTAACTTTTAAAAAACTGCTCTTGAAAAAGACGTCCTGTAAGTTGAAACGCGTTGAGATAATAAATGTACTTTTTATGTAATTGGAGATTTTTCTTCTTTTGCTGTGACAAGCCGGATTTACTTTACTGATGAAGTAAGTTACTACTTAATTTGTTATTACTGGGTTTACACACTGTTTATTGAGTCTTTATTTTACTCCCAGCTATATTGATATCCTTCCTGGAACATCATTGTCTAATAATAGAGAGAGGCACTCCTAACAAGCTGACCATATGCAATTTAAGGAGTGAGTATATTGCACTTTATTTATTTGGCTTTAATACACACAACAAGCCTTTTTCTCTTTATCATCAGAGAAATTGATTTCCTGCAGAGATCAGTGCCATCTGTTTCCACTTTTTCTATCATCAATGATTAAGCCTGCAGTGCAGGAAAATCAGTGATCTGGTGCTGTGATCAGAGATTCCCCTTCATGAGGAGAGCAGATCATCATGCTCTCAAAGGCAGCAGTTTTCATGATGACCAGCGATTAATACAGTAAATTTGCATAATCAACAAATGCATAATAAAAAGGCAATGCAAAAGCACTTAGTCTGAATTTCATATTAGCAGTAGACCTTTTTTTCTGACACATTTCAAAGTTAGTTAAATTTTCCTTCCCTTGCATCATGTGACAACCATCAGCCAATCACAAAATGTATATATTGTGCACTCTTGCACATGCTCAGTAGGACCTGGTGCCTCAAAAAGTTTGCATATAAAAATATTATGCACATTTTGATAATAGAAGTGAATAAGTTGTTTTAAATAACGTGCTCTATCTGAATCATGAACGCTTAATTAAATGTAAAGGGACAGTCAAGTTCAAATAAATGTTCATGATTAAATAGGGCATGTAATTTTAACCCCTTAATGACAACAGTACTTTTCCATTTTCTGTCCGTTTGTGACAAAGGCTATTTTTACATTTTTGCAGTGTTTGTGTTTAGCTGTAATTTTTCTCTTACTCATTTACTGTACCCACACATATTATATACCGTTTTTCTCGCCATTAAATGGACTTTCTAAAGATACCATTATTTTCATCATATCTTATAATTTACTATAAAAAAAATTATACTCCCGCCTCCGATCCCGCCCCCTCCACATGATCACGGGCCCATTGCAGGCTGCCCACCCGCCTCCCTGTTTCGCTCCCACCCACCAACGATGCTCCGGTGCAGAGAGGGCCACAGAGTGGCTCTCTCTGCATCGGAGGCTTGTAAAGGGGTATTGCAGGATGCCTCCATATCGAGGCATCACTGCAATACCCTCAGAGCTGCTGGAAGCGATCGCAATCGCTTCCAGCACTCTGTTAGACAACTGATGTACCAGGTACGTCTATTGTCATTAACTGCTTGTTAATGCATGATGTACCTGGTACGTCAGTTGTCTTTAAGGGGTTAAACAACTTCCCAATTTACTTGTATCACCAATTTTGCTTTGTTCTCTTGGTATTCTTAGTTGAAAGCTAAACCTAGGAGGTTCATATGCTAATTTCTTAGGCCTAGATTTGGAGTTTGGCGTTAGCCGTGAAAACCAGCGTTAGAGGCTCCTAACGCGGGTTTCTTACGGACTCCGGTATTTAGAGTTCAGTTACCGACACTCAAAAAACACCTAACGCTCAAATTTCTACCGACACCTCAGAACCAGTAGTAAACATATACCGACAAAAAAAACATCCACGAATCACAAAACAAATATTACACAAAGTACACTTACAATCATAAAAACACTACACTATATTTATTTTTAATATTTAACAAAATACAAAGGATTAAAGTTGCGAGATCTCGGGTGTTAGAAAAAAAAACAACACAAATCCATTTTCCCATTGACTTACATTGGCACACGGGAAAAGACCCTCATATACCTACATCTAACTAATAACATTATCACAAACATACACTCATCGATGCATACAAACAATATACACCACATGACATACAAAAAATATTTATTTATCACAAAAAGAACACGATTTAGTTATTTTTTCACAAAAGCTCATGACGTTATTCACTTTACGAGGAAAACCAGTCTTAGAAAAAAAAAATTACCAAATTTTAGAGCCTCCATTGACTTCTATTGGGAAGATGTGCTCGTGCACGCGAAACCCTCATTTCCCTAACGCACGCAAATAGCGTAGACAGAAAAACTCCAAATACCAGCGCTAGAAAAGACATGATTTCATGCGTTAGACCCAGCTATGATAAATAGATCAAGAAATGACTATTTCCCTATGGTGGATTTATGGATTTTACTGTTTGAATATTCACAACACCATTAAATTGTTTCAGACTTTTATATTACATCAACTACAAATCAACATCACTAGTAACAACATTTTTGTTTTAAAAATATTACATTTAAACGGAAAAAAAAATAATGTCAACTTTTCAGGATTCACAAACACTACACAATGGGAAACAATTCTCATTTACCTTTATTATTGCATTTCAGTTATTCAACTCATATGCTTGCAGCAACAGCATATCTACATAGGCTTAACACATGATCAGTCATGGATACACATACATTACTTTTAACATTCACTCATACATGTGCATTCAAATGATGGGGGAAAAACACATTACATTCTCTCGAGGAATCACAAAACACAACATATGGATTTTACTGTACTTTTAACATCATGATTCCATCACCAGAAACCATTAGGAATTACGTACAACAAGAACATCATTACACCAGATTACATATGTCACTTTATGGGAAGGAACAACAATGCCAGACCGCTATATAGAAGTCAGCATATGTGGGACACAATCACAATATATACGTACATGTACATAACACGCATCACCCATTACGCAACCACAAAGCACACATTTAGATTTTATTCAGCACACAATAACAATGTAGTACAATACAACAACACAATGAGGATTTCAGAACTACATAGGCAGGTTAATAATATCATGACCTCATTAGAAGATTCAACCATACACATCACAGATTCACGACTGTACCGCCCCTTTCGGAACTTTAACACTCAATACTACAATACAACATATACGTAAACAACAGTTTGGAACAGCATTATTAAGGCGATTTCAATGGGACAATTAATAAATATTGTCAGATCGCAAATCACTTATATATATAATACTACAGATGACAGCCGGAAGTTCTTCAGTATTAGTGCCATTTGAATGGGACGCATACAATATTGACATCTCGGCAATCACTTATATATACAATACTACAGATGACAGCCGGAAGTTATTCAGTATTAGTGCGATTTGAAAGGGACGCATACAATATTGATAGCTCGGCAATCACTTATTTATACAATACTACAGATGACAGCCGGAAGTTATTCAGTATTAGTGCCATTTGAATGGGACGCATACAATATTGACAGCTCGGCAATCACTTATATATACAATACTACAGATGGCAGACGGGAAGTTCGGAATTATTATTGTTATTTGAAAGGGACGCATACAATATTGACTGCTCGGCAATCACTTATATATACAATACTACAGATGGCAGACGGGAAGTTCGGAATTATTATTGCGATTTTAAAGGGACGCATACAATATTGACTGCTCGGCAATCACTTATATATACAATACTACAGATGGCAGACGGGAAGTTCGGAATTATTATTGCGATTTTAAAGGGACGCATACAATATTGACTGCTCGGCAATCACTTATATATACAATACTACAGATGGCAGACGGGAAGTTCGGAATTATTATTGCGATTTTAAAGGGACGCATACAATATTGACTGCTCGGCAATCACTTATATATACAATACTACAGATGACAGACGGAAAGTTCGGAATTATTATTGCGATTTTAAAGGGACGCATACAATATTGACTGCTCGGCAATCACTTATATATACAATACTACAGATGGCAGACGGGAAGTTCGGAATTATTATTGCGATTTCAAAGGGACGCATACAATATTGACAGCTCGGCAATCACTTATATATACAATACTACAGATGGCAGCTGTTACTTTATCGTTTACAAACAATATTGCAGCAACATTGATCGATCACATTCGATGCACATTATACACAACTATGCACTTTCATTCATGTTAGCCTGGACGTGTGCTTGTTACTATAAGATCGCGTTTAAGAAATATTGATTACGCATATGATCAAACATTACAAACATGCACTGTATGTGTGATATTTGACACTTTCACATTGAGATTCATTGTTTGAAAAGAACATTTCAGCAAACAACAAATAAACGCCCACTGTGAAAGCATTCGCGCCGCTCACATACAAACAGGTGAATACAATCAGCAATCATTACAAACTCACTACCATTGGACTAATTGTACTATAAATCCCCCAAACAACATGGCCAAAGCATCACTTGTGATCCACATCAGATCAAGTGCTTACCTTGTTACGCTGTTTTGAAAGATGGATGACGATGACATGGTAGACGCTGCTGGTGCTGCTATTGGCGAACTAGCTGTTGGTCGAATCAGGCAGGGGACGAAGGGGTCGTCTGGTTCGAGGTCCTCGTGTCTACAGGGTGAGACCCACCTTGGAAAACATGAGCGACTTTGAGGTTTATGATAAGTATCGGCTCGATCGCGAACAGCTCATTGGCCTTTACGATCTTCTTAAACCTCATTTGGAGCCACGTATAAGAATAAGGACTGCTGTTCCCGCCATGAGTAAGATGCTAAGCTGTCTATACGTCCTGGCCTCCGGGAGTTTTCAATCCGGAGAACTGTACATGCATGGCCTGGCTCAAGGTACATTCTCTGGGGTGTTTGATAACTTTCTGGACGCCATGGTACGTATCAGTAAGCAATACATAGGATTCCCACAGAATGATGGTGATTGGAGGCGCCTGAAGCGGGAATTCTTTGATATTGCTCAATTGCCCAATGTCTTGGGAGCCATAGATTGTACCCACATTGCGCTGCGTGCTCCAATTGATGACTCGCCCTTCAGAAATCGCAAACATTTTCATAGCCTCAACGTGCAGTATGTTTGTGACGCACAGATGAGGATTATGCATGTGTGTGCGAATTTTGGAGGGGCTTGTCATGATGCCCGCATCCTCTCTCTGTCGTCCCTGTGGAGACAGTTTGAGGAAAGACAAATGCCCCCTGGTTATCTTGTTGGTGAGTATTTGTGCACAACATGGTTAATTAGTTTGACAATTGCCACTGTAGTTTTAAAATTTTAGCGTAATGTTCAGCTATAGGATGCAATTTAACCATATATTTTCCCCCCGCTAATGTCTACTTTTAGTTCAATGCAGATATGTAGCATGTCTTACCTTAAATGCTCAGATAGAGAATGTAATGTAACCATGTAGTTAGCATTTTACACAAGGCTTGATTTAGGAGAAATACGCATATGTAGCATGTCTTAGCTGAAATGGGAAGATATTAGCTAATGCAATTTAACCATGTCATTGTCTCTTTCCGCAAATGTCTTTTAGTTCAATGCAGATATGTAGCATGTCTTACCTTAAATGCTCAGATAGAGAATGTAATGTAACCATGTAGTTAGCATTTTACACAAGGCTTGATTTAGGAGAAATATGCATATGTAGCATGTCTTAGCTGAAATGGGAAGATATTAGCTAATGCAATTTAACCATGTCATTGTCTCTTTCCGCAAATGTCTTTTAGTTCAATGCAGATATGTAGCATGTCTTACCTTAAATGCTCTGATAGAGAATGTAATGTAACCATGTAGTTAGCATTTTACACAAGGCTTGATTTAGGAGAAATACGCATATGTAGCATGTCTTAGCTGAAATGGGAAGATATTAGCTAATGCAATTTAACCATGTCATTGTCTCTTTCCGCAAATGTCTTTTAGTTCAATGCAGATATGTAGCATGTCTTACCTTAAATGCTCTGATACAGAATGTAATGTAACCATGTAGTTAGCATTTTACACAAGGCTTGATTTACGAGAAATACGCATATGTAGCATGTCTTAGCTGAAATGGGAAGATATTAGCTAATGCAATTTAACCATGTCATTGTCTCTTTCCGCAAATGTCTTTTAGTTCAATGCAGATATGTAGCATGTCTTACCTTAAATGCTCAGATAGAGAATGTAATGTAACCATGTAGTTAGCATTTTACACAAGGCTTGATTTAGGAGAAATACGCATATGTAGCATGTCTTAGCTGAAATGGGAAGATAGAGAATAATATTGAACTAGATATTTTAAATTTAAAAAAAACATTTGTTAATGGATTATCGTGTACAAAACTTTTTATTGTACTACAAATACTATTTTGAGGATTCTGTTAGAATTATGTTCTGTTCATAATTTATAGGTGATTCTGGGTACATGAGCCGGCCTTGGCTCATTACCCCCTTGCGTAGCCCGACTGATGTGTCTGAGGAGCGCTACAATAGGGCTCATAAGAGAACCAGGGCGGTGGTTGAACGGATGTTCGGGCTCCTGAAGATGAGGTTCAGGTGCCTGGACAGGTCGGGAGGAGCCCTCCAGTACAACCCAAAGAAGGTGGCTAAGATCGTTGTAGCCTGTAGCGTCCTGCATAATATTGCATAGTGGGCTGGGATGCTGCAGGCCGTCCGGCAGGACAGAAACCTCCTCAGAGATGAGGAGGATGATCCTGTTCTAGAGGGGCCATTCCGGGACGAGGGGCTCAATGTCAGAGCAGACATCATCAACCGCAACTTTAGACGGTAAAGAATAGAAGTTAGACTAGAGTATTATCAATAGATGTGAACTCTAGGGAAATGACAAGTAGAGAATTGTGCAAACATGTTAGGATTGTTCATCAAATGCTAAAAATGTGTTTCATTTATTAATATAGGTGATGCTCTGGCCATTGGGTCCTGTAGCGAGTCTTTGCCACCTGGTTTTTAAAGAGGACATCAGCTGGTAAGTATAAATGTCTGGACTGTTGCTGGCATGAATTGTACACAAATACATCATATGGCATACATTTTATAAACTAGTATTTAGTTTACACATTACTTAAAATGTAAATACTCAGAAAGGGATCCTCTAGCATGACTATGGTTCAATGTCACACATTAGAGGTTTGTTCTGCTCAATATGACTCATCTTCACACTTGATAGAACATAACACAAGATGCTACACAGTAAGCTAGTGACAGAAATTTCTTATGAAATGGGGGGTGGGAGAGGGCTACAGAAATGATTCACACACTTGTAGTAATTTTGAATAAACTTTTTATGCCATTAGGGAGCTGACTCAATCTAAAGACTGAAAGGGAAGAATTAGAAGCCTGACAGTGAAGATTGCCCAGACTGACAGTGGAAAAAGCCAAGATTGAAATTGAAGTATACCAATGGGATCATGTCTGGCATTATCTTTAAAATCTGCTGACCTTGAAAACCATACAAAGACATGTTCACATGGTAAGTGCCAACTATTTGATAGAATAAGGCTGTTGAGGCATCCTATTGGAGACACTTAGATGATTTTCAAATTTTTAGATGGTATTTCACAGTCCTCTATTTTTGAAATGATGAATAAGACACCTATTGAAGATCAACTGTTTACGCCTGAATTGACTTTCAAAGACCATGCATTATCCAGGTTGGTGTACCAATGCATGCTAGTTAAGAATCACAGGAAGAATGTTGAATATTAGTAGCTTACATACATTAGTCATATTTAGTTCTTAATTAGATATTTAGGGATCACAATCAGACACTTAGATGAATTTCTAATTTTTAGATGGGATTTCAGTCCTCTATTTTTGAAATGATGAATAAGACACCTATTGAAGATCAACTGTTCACCCCTGAATTGACTTTCAAAGACCATGCATTATCCAGGTTGGTGTACCAATGCATGCTAGTTAAGAATCACAGGAAGAATGTTGATTATTGGTAGCTTACATACATTAGTCATACATATTTCATCATTAGATATTTAGGGATCACAATCAGAAAAATGAATACATATTATAGTTGATATAGAGGTATTTGAATGGACATGAAATATGACATTTATGTTCAACATATATATTATTGAAATGTGATATACATTATTATGTATAATTAGAAAATCAGATTTTTTTTTTATTTTATTACACAATATAATGTTTTTTTTGTTTTTTTTTTTAATTTAATTAATAAATATCTTTAAAAAATGTTGAACAAAGTTAGAGCATAGACACAAGATGATTGTAAATGTATTTTATGAATCTTTGACTACGTGTGTATTAACTTTGTTAAAAAAAAAAAAAATAATTTCAGATTGGCATCTGATGACTTCCAGGAATATTTTTTTCTTTTTGGTTCAGAAACTATTAAATTTTAAAATGGTAATAATAAACATTTTAGTATTAAATACACTCTTTGGAACAGATTATAATAAATATCCATATAATCTGTCAATAAAAAACAATTTGACTCCCATGACTGGTAGTTGTCTATTTGACAAGCACATGCATAAGATCAAATAATGCATTAATTGTTGAAAATCCACTGATTCAGAGAATATTACATTAAACTATCTTTTTTAACATTCATTGGGGAGTGAGATCCATCGATGCTTTTCTTTTGAAATTCTTAGATGTTAAAATAATTTCGGATATGTAGTCAATTTCTCAAAAATTATTTGTTTTCACTTTTAAGAAGGGGAAGTGGTTCAATTACATTAAAGTGACAGTGTTGTTGAATGTAAAATTAATTTTATAAGATCTTGTATCTTCCTTAGGTATCTCAAAACATTATTTGCTAAATTATTTTAATTTTTACATTTATAAATGGTAGGTCATTTAACTTGATATTTTTCACAAGCTAGTTATTGGATGGCAGGTTAATCGATTTGATTTTCTAGTGGAGTCATTTAACTATAGTTAATAATATTATGTAGTTTTTAAAATCTTACCTCTTGGGTTAGACATCACATATCTATATATAATTTTCATTCCCCTTTAGTTTATTTTGACAATGTTAAATCAACATTACAAATGTTTTTGTCCTTAAAGGGACATTCACAAAGTATATTGTGTATTGATTTTTAAAAAATTCATAAAATAATTTAAACATATTTAGAAAGTACTATAGAATTACATTCAGTCTTTAAATATACTTTGAAAAAAAAACATCAATGCACATATCTTAGTCAATTACATAAGGTATCTATGTGCAACCAACAATCAGCATCTAAATAGCCTATGTAGATATGTATTTAATCCAAAAATATATATAATTACAATCTAATGATTGAATACCAAAACATATTAAGTTGTTCAAATATTATAATCTTATCCAAAATGCATACATAACATATAGCTTAATGTCCCTCTAAGCTGAAGACTCCGAAATACCTCCTTTACAATATATATTTCAGTCAGTGTGTAAAACAATCCAGAAGTTAATCTAAATTTTATTTACTCATATGTTATACTAATTTATCAAAAGGAAGGTGCCTAGGTTTCTGATATTTCAAGCATTATTGTGAAATGTTTATTTAAAGGGACATGAACTAAAAATATACTTAAAGGGAGACAGTTAAAAAATTAATGATTTATACATTCTGAATGAGTATTCTATTTTAAGCAACTTTAAAAATTGTCTCATATTATGAATGCTCATTGTGATGTTGCTATCATTACTTTAAAAATAATGCATTAAATAGATAATTTATTTGCTTCAGTACTCTGGACTGAACTTGGTTTTTTGTGGTGGATTAATTTATCCAACAATCATCAAGGACAACCCAGGTTTTTTGAAACAATTGTCCGTAATCTCAAATATCATTATTGATTTGCAAAGAAAGATAACAAGATAATTGTTAACATTTGAGAATCGGATTAAATTATAACGTTGATTAACATTTCATGCTCAATCTGAATCACCAACGCTAAATTTGTTTGGACAGTGTCCCTTTAAGAGATTTAAATAGTGTATTTACTTCTCTTCCTATCTTGACATACTTTGCTTGAAAAGCATATCGAGATAGGCTCAGTAGATGAAGATTGGTGGATGCACAGAGATGCCTTATGTGATTGTCTCAACCATGTGCATTTAAATTTCTTCTGTTGAGGATATCTAAATACTAAGATAAATTGATTTACATTTTAAAGTCTAAACAATCTTCTATCTCTACAGATCATTTGATACAATTGTTTGTTTGTAATGTCTATTTAAAAATAAAGACGCCATTGCACAATAACATATATGAGCACTTCAGACAAATACAAGCTCGAGGTTTATTTACTAATAACAAACAAACCTGTAGTTTAACATTTATAAACAGATTATCCAAGTTACTGACCTTATAACCTGAATTTGAACATTCAGAAATATTGCGTGGGAAACGCATCTTGAAACACCAGATTAGCATCTTTAAACATTAGAGTCTAATGTCACGCAATAGCACACAATCAATGTGCATTATGAAATACATTTAATAGAGCAATATCAATACTTCACAATAAGTCAATAAATGGATTTTATGAACAATAAAGACATACAATATTAAATGTGTATTTGTATTAAAGAAACAGACCGTTATTACTGCGAGAAATGTCTACAACATTTAATAATGTGACAGTATTAGATGTTAAAGAGAATTTAATCATTAATATTTAACGGATCACGGATATTAAATCTGCGTCACACATATCCGCATGACAGGCCCATGAGTTACAAATAAGTCTACATGAAAAATGAAGTAACAGCACCACCATGAGGTATGTGTAAGGAAGTTACTAAGATATGAAACATTAAGGAACGGCCAATCAGAGTTCATCACACAAACACAACTTGAGTCAGGATGGTCTCACAGACATTCTAACAATATTTCAAACTTTTATCCAATCAGATGTACAGATAACTTGTCCCATGGTGCATCTCATGTTTACTTCACCATATAAAAGTCCATTACACGTTGCCATCTTTGTCAGTTCTCTAATGCCTGCAGGCAGTATATATCATAATATACCGGGATTTCTTAGACAACCCAGCAGGCATGTCAGCTCCCAGGTTCACCAAGGAGGAGAGCGCTGCACTGGTCCACGTCGTCAAGGACTTTTATCCCCAGCTGTTTGGGAACAAGAGGAGGTTGACAGATGCGCCTGTTAAGAAGGCCCTCTGGGAGTCTATCACCAATGCGGTTAGATTGGTGTGTGACGTCCAGAGGACCCAGGATCAGATCATGAGGAGATTCGGAGATATGAGGTTGCGGTTAACAAAAAAAGTCAACCTCATAAGGGACTAGGTACAAGCTCGTAAAAGAGGTGGCAAAAGAGAGGCCCCACGGAAACTGTACCTACTCCCTTATGAGGTGACTTTATGCGAGCTCCTCAATCTCCGGGTCCCCAAAAGATTCTGATCCTCGCCATCCTCGGCCTCCTCTTCTTCCCTCCCAGCTGCGGGATCTGAAAGTCCTGACGCGGGGGCCAGGGCAGCTGCTTCTCCGTCCGGTGGCCTGGGAGGAGATGGAGAATCTGAACCAGGTAATTATCCAACTTCATATAAAATCTTAATATTTTTTTTTTTTAATCAAAAAAGGTGTATATAGTCAGATACTAAACCTATACAGATCTCACAACATACACTACATATGATGTTTAGATATCTGATTTTAGATTAGTGACACATGAAATAGGAATGATGTGTCTTGCGCTCTACAGAATTTGCGCAATGATCGCGAAAATGGAATTTCGCATACACGTTAACATGGCTTTGCTGTAAGTGGCATTGCTTTATATATGTTGGTCAAATGACGGATGCGTAATAACGCTTTGAATCATTGCGCAATGATCGCGAAAATGGAATTTCGCATACACGTTAACATGGCTTTGCTGTAAGTGGCATTGCTTTATACATGTTGGTCAAATGACGGATGCGTAATTCCGCTTTGAATCATTGCGCAATGATCGCGAAAATGGAATTTCGCATACACGTTAACATGGCTTTGCTGTAAGTGGCATTGCTTTATACATGTTGGTCAAATGACGGATGCGTAATTCCGCTTTGAATCATTGCGCAATGATCGCGAAAATGGAATTGCGCATACACGTTAACATGGCTTTGCTGTAAGTGGCATTGCTTTATACATGTTGGTCAAATGACGGATGCGTAATTCCGCTTTGAATCTTTGCCCAATGATCGCGAAAATGGAATTTCGCATACACGTTAACATGGCTTTGCTGTAAGTGGCATTGCTTTATTCATGTTGGTCAAAATGAAATGTGAATTATTATATATGTGAAGAATACAGTATTCTTATTTTCAATATTATACATAATAAAAAAAGAAGAATCCAAATAAATTATAACATATGCCCATCAATTGATGAGAATGAAATAACACCAAAAAATAATTAAAGCTACAGTAAACAACACAACTGATTGAAAATAAGAGTACAGGATATATTTATCATGAATTGAATTGAGGAAACAATTAACTCATGGGACTACCAAAGCATTAATAGTTTTAAATTGATTTGCTAATAATGTAAAGATTTTAAACATGGCATGATTTGTATTAATGATATGCAATCCTCATTTAATATATTACAGATATGGATGTTGCTGCTGGATCCTTAAGGCAGGGCTTGTCACAGTATGGTATGTCTCATTTTAATTGACATTTGTCTTAGAAACATGGACAGAACATTACATACTAAATCCACATTGTTCAATATTTATATGTAATGTCCCTTTAATAGATGAAAATTAAATAATTCTTTGGATATCCTTAAATAACATATTAGATTTGAATTGCATGCTCAATCCCATTCATTACATCAACATATGGAGTAGAGAATTCATTAACACCAACATTGTCAAATCAATATAATTTTATATTAAAGGGATACTGAGCTACCATTATTAATGTTGTCATTCAGATAGAGTATGCAATATTAATAAACATTTAATATAATACTATCATCATATGTGAAATATTCTATTGCTAAATGTATTTTAAAATCAAGAATGTACGTTTATCTGCATCTCAATTTTGGTTGACCAACCTGGGTTTTTATTGATGATTGGTGGATACCTTCAATAAACAATATTTCTTTCATGTAATTAGCAAGAGTCCATGAGCTAGTGACGTATGGGATATACATTCCTACCAGGAGGGGCAAAGTTTCCCAAACCTTAAAATGCCTATAAATACACCCCTCACCACACCCACAAATCAGTTTTACAAACTTTGCCTCCTATGGAGGTGGTGAAGTAAGTTTGTGCTAGATTCTACGTTGATATGCGCTCCGCAGCAGGTTGGAGCCCGGTTTTCCTCTCAGCGTGCAGTGAATGTCAGAGGGATGTGAGGAGAGTATTGCCTATTTGAATGCAATGATCTCCTTCTACGGGGTCTATTTCATAGGTTCTCTGTTATCAGTCGTAGAGATTCATCTCTTACCTCCCTTTTCAGATCGACGATATACTCTTATATATATACCATTACCTCTGCTGATTTTCGTTTCAGTACTGGTTTGGCTTTCTACAAACATGTAGATGAGTGTCCTGGGGTAAGTAAGTCTTATTTTCTGTGACACTCTAAGCTATGGTTGGGCACTTTTTTATAAAGTTCTAAATATATGTATTCAAACATTTATTTGCCTTGACTCAGGATGTTCAACATTCCTTATTTTCAGACAGTCAGTTTCATATTTGGGATAATGCATTTGAATCAATCATTTTTTCTTACCTTAAAAAATTTGACTTTTTCCCTGTGGGCTGTTAGGCTCGCGGGGGCTGAAAATGCTTCATTTTATTGCGTCATTCTTGGCGCGTACTTTTTTGGCGCAAAAAAAATTCTGTTTCCGGCGTCATACGTGTCGCCGGAAGTTGCGTCATTTTTGACGTTCTTTTGCGTCAAAAGTGTCGGCGTTCCAGATGTGGCGTCATTTTTTGCACCAAAAGCATTTAGGCGCCAAATAATGTGGGCGTCTTATTTGGCGCTAAAAAAATATGGGCGTCACTTTTGTCTCCACATTATTTAAGTCTCATTATTTATTGCTTCTGGTTGCTAGAAGCTTGTTCACTGGCATTTTTTTCCCATTCCTGAAACTGTCATTTAAGGAATTTGATCAATTTTACTTTATATGTTGTTTTTTCTATTACATATCGCAAGATGTTCCACGTTGCAACTGAGTCAGAAGATACTTCAGGAAAATCGCTGCCCGGTGCTGGAGCTACCAAAGCTAAGTGTATCACTTTTGGTATCTGTTCCTTCAGCTGTTGTTTGTATTAAATGTTATGACAAACTTGTTAATGCAGATAAAATTTCCTTTAGTACTGTTACATTACCTGTTGCTGTTCCGTCAACATCTAATACTCAGAGTGTTCCTGATAACATAAGAGATTTTGTTTCTAAATCCATTAAGAAGGCTATGTCTGTTATTTCTCCTTCTAGTATACATAAAAGTCTTTTAAAACTTCTCTTTTTTCAGATGAATTTTTAAATGAACATCATCATTCTGATACTGATAATGGTTCTTCTGGTTCAGAGGTTTCTGTCTCAGAGGTTGATGCTGATAAATCTTTGTATTTGTTCAAGATGGAATTTATTCGTTCTTTATTTAAAGAAGTATTAATTGCATTAGAAATAGAGGATTCTGGTCCTCTTGATACTAAAACTAAACATTTAAATAAGGTTTTTAAATCTCCTGTAGTTATTCCAGAAGTTTTTCCTGTCCCTGATGCTATTTCTGAAGTAATTTCCAGGGAATGGAATAATTTGGGTAATTAATTTACTCCTTTTAAAACGTTTTAAGCAATTATATCCTGTGCCATCTGACAGATTAGAGTTTGGGACAAAATCCCTAAGGTTAATGGGGCTGTCTCTACTCCTGCTATATTTTTTAGCGGATGTTGCTGCAGCTTCAACTTTTTGGTTAGAAGCTTTAGCGCAACAAGTAACAGATCATAATTCTCATAGCATTATTATTCTATAACATGCTAATTATTTTATTTGTGATGCCATCTTTGATAATTGATGTCAGGTATATGTCTCTAACTATTTTAGCTAGAAGACCTTTATGGCTTAAAACTTGGAATGCTGATATGTCTTCTAAGTCAACTTTGCTATCCCTTTCTTTCCAGGGTAATAATTTATTCGGTTCTCAGTTGGATTATTTTATCTCAACTGTTACTGGAAGGAAGGGAACTTTTTTACCACAGGATAAAAAATCTGAGGTAAATTTAGGTCTAATAATCGTTTTCGTTCCTTTCATCACAACAAGGAACAAAAGCCTGATCCTTCATCCTCAGGAGCGGTATAAGTTTGGAAACCATCTTCACTTTGGTATATATCCAAGCCTTATAGAAACCCAAAGCCAGCTCCTAAGTCCCCATGATGGTGCGGCCCTCATTCCAGCTCAGCTGGTATGGGGCAGTTTACGTTCTTTTCAAAAGAAATTTGGATCAATTCCGTTCACAATCTCTGGTTTCAGAACATTGTTTCAGAAGGGTACAGAATTGGCTTCAAGTTAAGGCCTCCTGCAAAGAGATTTTTTTTCTTTCCTGTGTCCCAGTAAACCCAGCAAAGGCTCAAGCATTTCTGAAATGTGTTTCAGATCTAGAGTTGGCTGGAGTAATTATGCCAGTTCCAGTTCTGGAACAGGGGCTGGGGTTTTATTCTATCTCTTCATTGTACCAAAGAAGGTCAATTCCTTCAGACCAGTTCCGGATCTATCAATATTGAATCGTTATGTAAGGATACCAACATTCAAGATGGTAACTGTAAGGACTATCCTGCCTTTTTGTTCAGCAAGGGCATTATATGTCTACAATAGATTTACAGGATGCATATCTGCATATTCCGATTCATCCAGATCACTTTTAGTTTCTGAGATTCTCTTTTTTAGACAAGCATTACCAGTTTTGTGGCTCTACCGTTTGGCCTAGCATCAGCTCCAAGAATTTTTACAAAGGTTCTCGGTGCCCTTCTGTCTGTATTCAGAGAACAGGGTATTGGTATTTCCTTTTTTGGACGATATCTTGGTACTTGCTCAGTCTTCACATTTAACAGAATCTCATACGAATCGACTTGTGTTGTTTCTTCAAGATCATGGTTGGAGGATCAATTTACCAAAAAGTTCATTGATTCCTCAGACAAGGGTAACCTTTTTAGGTTTCCAGATAGATTCAGTGTCTATGACTCTGTCTTTGTCAGACAAGAGAAGTCTAACATTAATATCAGCTTGTCAAAACCTTCAGTCACAATCATTCCCTTTGGTAGCCTTATGCATGGAAATTTTAGGTCTTATGACTGCTGCATCGGACGCAATCTCCTTTGCTCATTTTCACATGCGACCTCTTCAGCTCTGTATGCTGAACCAATGGTGCAGGGATTACACAAAGATATCTCAATTAATATCTTTAAAACTGATTGTACGACACTCTCTGACGTGGTGGACAGATCACCATCGTTTAGTTCAGGGGGCTTCTTTGTTCTTCCGACCTGGACTGTATTTTCAACAGATGCAAGTCTTACAGGTTGGGGAGCTGTGTGGGGGTCTCTGACGGCACAAGGGGTTTGGGAATCTCAGGAGGTGAGATTACCGATTAATATTTTGGAACTCCGTGCAATTTTCAGAGCTCTTCAGTCTTGGCCTCTTCTGAAGAGAGAGTCGTTCATTTGTTTTCAGACAGACAATGTCACAACTGTGGCATACATCAATCATCAAGGAGGGACTCACAGTCCTCTGGCTATGAAAGAAGTATCTCGAATTCTGGTTTGGGCGGAATCCAGCTCCTGTCTAATCTCTGCGGTTCATTTCCCAGGTATAGACAATTGGGAAGCGGATTATCTCAGTCGTCAAACGTTGTATCCGGGCGAATGGTCTTTTCACCCAGAGGTATTTCTTCAGATTGTTCAAATGTGGGAACTTCCAGAAATAGATCTGATGGTTTCTCATCTAAACAAGAAACTTCCCAGGTATCTGTTCAGATCCCGGGATCCTCAGGCGGAGGCAGTGAATGCATTATCACTTCCTTGGAAGTATCATCCTGCCTATATCTCTCCGCCTCTAGCTCTTCTTCCAAGAGTAATCTCCAAGATTCTGAAGGAATGCTTGTTTGTTCTGCTGGTAGCTCCAGCATGGACGGATTCTTTTTCGGATGGCCTCTTGCCAACCTTGGGCTCTTCCGTTAAGACCAGACCTTCTGTCGCAAGGTCCTTTTTTCCATCAGGATCTCAAATCTTTAAATTTAAGGGTATGGAGATTGAACGCTTGATTCTTGGTCAAAGAGGTTTCTCTGACTCTGTGATTAATACTATGTTACAGGCTCGTAAATCTGTATCTAGAGAGATATATTATAGAGTCTGGAAGACTTATATTTCTTAGTGTCTTCTCATCATTTTTCCTGGCATTCTTTTAGAATTCCGAGAATTTTTTACAGTTTCTTCAGGATGGTTTAGATAAAGGTTTGTCCGCAAGTTCCTTGAAAGTTCAAATCTCTGCTCTTTCTGTTCTTTTTCACAGAAAGATTGCTAATCTTCCTGATATTCATTGTTTTGTACAAGACTTGGTTCGTATAAAACCTGTCATTCAGTCAATTTCTCCTCCTTGGAGTTTGAATTTGGTTCTGGGGGCTCTTCTAGCTCCTCCTTTTGAACCCATGCATTCATTTGGACATTAAACTTCTTTTTTGGAAAGTTTTGTTTCTTTTGGCCATTTCTTCTGCCAGAAGAGTCTCTGAATTATCTGCTCTTTCTTGTGAGTCTCCTTTTCTGATTTTTCATCAGGATAAGGCGGTGTTGCGAACTTCTTTTGAATTTTTTTCTAAGGTTGTGTATTCTAACAACATTAGTAGAGAAATTGTGGTTCCTTCATTATGTCCTAATCCTAAGAATTCTAAGGAGAAATCATTGCATTCTTTGGATGTTGTTAGAGCTTTGTAATATTATGTTGAAGCTACTAAGTCTTTCCGAAAGACTTCTAGTCTATTTTTCATCTTTTCTGGTTCTAGAAAAGGCCAGAAAGCTTCTGCCATTTCCTTGGCATCTTGGTTGAAATCTTTAATTCATCATGCCTATGTCGAGTCGGGTAAAACTCCGCCTCAAAGGATTACAGCTCATTCTACTAGGTCAGTTTCTACTTCCTGGGCGTTTAGGAATGAAGCTTCGGTTGATCAGATTTGCAAAGCAGCAACTTGGTCCTCTTTGCATACTTTTACTAAATTCTACCATTTTGATGTGTTTTCTTCTTCTGAAGCAGTTTTTGGTAGAAAAGTACTTCAGGCAGCGGTTTCAGTTTGAATCTTCTGCTTATGTTTTCATTAAACTTTATTTTGGGTGTGGATTATTTTCAGCAGGAATTGGCTGTCTTTATTTTATCCCTCCCTCTCTAGTGACTCTTGCGTGGAAAGATCCACATCTTGGGTAGTCATTATCCCATACGTCACTAGCTCATGGACTCTTGCTAATTACATGAAAGAAAACATAATTTATGTAAGAACTTACCTGATAAATTCATTTCTTTCATATTAGCAAGAGTCCATGAGGCCCACCCTTTTTGTGGTGGTTATGATTTTTTTGTATAAAGCACAATTATTCCAATTCCTTATTTTATATGCTTTCGCACTTTTTTCTTATCACCTCACTTCTTGGCTATTCGTTAAACTGATTTGTGGGTGGGGTGAGGGGTGTATTTATAGGCATTTTAAGGTTTGGGAAACTTTGCCCCTCCTGGTAGGAATGTATATCCCATACGTCACTAGCTCATGGACTCTTGCTAATATGAAAGAAATGAATTTATCAGGTAAGTTCTTACATAAATTATGTTTTATTGAATACAATATTGCTTATCTGCCTTTAAGATTAAAATGTAGCAACATTAAAATTATAATAGGAGTCAATGTTAAATCATTTTGAACAGTTTGAACAGAGAAATCAATGATTTAAATAAATCATGTCAGTGTTCCTTTAATAAACAATAGATTCATTCATCTTTACATTCTTTGGATTAAACAATATTGATATATAATTCACATATTCACTGTTGGAGTTACTTTATAGATATCAGCATACTCTAACAGCACCATGATTACATATTTGTACTAATCAATTTGGTTTTGTATTGTGATAAATATGTGTTGTGTCCTAAACAAGATTACTGTACATTGCACAAATGGCTCGATGTGCCACATGTGTTTGTTTAGATTTGTCAACAGCTGTTCTTCAAAATGTGGTTTGTGTGTATTCTTTTAAGAACATTGATCAATGGGTATATTTAGATATGCAATAGCATCGTATGAGATGAGTTTGGTGTCTAATATAGTCTGATATTAAACATATGTTCAATACATCATTTTTAACAGAATCCTCTTGATTCAATCAAGCATTTTTTTGGTTTAATGACTGCTCTATTCTTCACATTTTCAAGTTGATTAATCTTACAATTCGATACAGATGTGATTTAGTGATATCCCAAATGTGTTTACTAATATATATCTATATCATTCATAGAGAGACTTGGTGTGGGGAGCCCACAGGAATCCAGCAGTGACACAGAGCTGCCTTTGTGGTCTCCTGGTAAGTCCATTGACTCATTTATATGTCATTGAAGGTGTATTGGTAATCAATATTATGAGCATGATTCTGATGAAGCATAACATTTGAAACAAACATATAATTTTCTCTTCTGATTATATATTAATTTTCTTTTAATATTGAAAGATTAATAATTAAAACTTTATTAGTCTACACATTTGTTATTCAGAAGATGTAAAGCATATGTTTGTTTCCATGTTCATTTTTGACAACAGTCATCAAGTGATACACACATGAGAAATCTTAAATGTTCTATGTACTATGCTTTTATGATTTTTAAATTAATACAAACAATACATCGAAAATATGAATCATTGAGAATAACAAATCTTATGTAATTTGTATGCTCCATCAAAATGATGTAAATCATAACTTTGGGTGTGTATATCTTTAATGCAACATTGATGTGTGTCTTTGAACAACAGTAACATATGTTATAATATCTGTTCTTAACGTGTACACAACATGTTATGTTTTACAGAGATTGATTTAACATATGTGACGGAGGAGGAAGAGGCTGCCTTGGAGTCTAATGGTATGTGAAATATATCTATCATGTTTCCAACATGTTGCTTTATTTGAAATCATTTCATTGAAGACATTCAAAGTCTACAGCTTTTGCACTTTAAAAATGAATATTATTTGTCGGTTCAAATACACTACTGCCCCCTTTCTATATCAGGCAGCATGAAAATATTATTTCTTTCATGTAATTAGCAAGAGTCCATGAGCTAGTGACATATGGGATATACATTCCTACCAGGAGGGGCAAAGTTTCCCAAACCTCAAAATGCCTATAAATACACCCCTCATCACACCCACAAATCAGTTTTACAAACTTTGCCTCCTATGGAGGTGGTGAAGTAAGTTTGTGCTAGATTCTACGTTGATATGCGCTCCGCAGCAGGTTGGAGCCCGGTTTTCCTCTCAGTGTGCAGTGAATGTCAGAGGGATGTGAGGAGAGTATTGCCTATTTGAATGCAGTGATCTGCTTCTACGGGGTCTATTTCATAGGTTCTCTGTTATCAGTCGTAGAGATTCATCTCTTACCTCCCTTTTCAGATCGACGATATACTCTTATATATACCATTTCCTCTACTGATTCTCGTTTCAGTACTGGTTTGGCTTTCTACTACATGTAGATGAGTGTCCTGGGGTAAGTAAGTCTTATTTTCTGTGACACTCTAAGCTATGGTTGGGCACTTTTTATATAAAGTTCTAAATATATGTATTCAAACATTTATTTGCCTTGACTCAGGATGTTCAACATTCCTTATTTCAGACAGTCAGTTTCATATTTGGGATAATGCATATGAATAATTCATTTTTTTCTTACCTTAAAAATTTGACTTTCCCTGTGGGATGTTAGGCTCGCGGGGGCTGAAAATGCTTCATTTTATTGCGTCATTCTTGGCGCGGACTTTTTTGGCGCAAAAATTATTTTCTGTTTCCGGCGTCATACGTGTCGCCGGAAGTTGCGTCATTTTTGACGTTCTTTTGCGCCAAAAGTGTCGGCGTTCCGGATGTGGCGTCATTTTTGGCGCCAAAAGCATTTAGGCGCCAAATAATGTGGGCGTCTTTTTTGGCGCGAAAAAATATGGGCGTCACTTTTGTCTCCACATTATTTAAGTCTCATTGATTTTTTGCTTCTGGTTGCTAGAAGCTTATTCTCTGGCATTTTTTTCCCATTCCTGAAACTGTCATTTAAGGAATTTGATTAAATTTGCTTTATATGTTGTTTTTTCTATTACATATTGCAAGATGTCCCACGTTGAAGCTGAGTCAGAAGATACTTCTGGAATATCCCTGCCTGAGGCTGGAGCTACCAAAGCTAAGTGTATCTACTGTAAACTTATGGTATCTGTTCCTCCAGCTGTTGTTTGTTCTGTTTTGTCATGACAAACTGTTTATGCAGATAATATTTCCTTTAAGTACTGTTACATTACCTGTTGCTGTTCTGTCAACATCTAATACTCAGAGTGTTCCTGATAACATAAGAGATTTTGTTTTTAAAATCCTTTAAGAAGGCTATGTCTGTTATTCCTCCTTCTAGTAAATGTAAAAAGTCTTTTAAAACTTCTCTTTTTTCAGATGAATTTTTAAATGAACATCATCATTCTGATTCTGATAGTGGTTCTTCTGGTTCAGAGGATGCTGTCTCAGAGGTTGATGCTGATAAATCTTCATATTTATTTAAAATGAAATTTATTCGTTCTTTACTTAAAGAAGTCCTAATTGCATTAGAAATTGAGGATTCTGGTCCTCTTGTTACTAAATCTAAACGTTTAGATAAGGTTTTTAAATCTCCTGTAGTTATTCCAGAAGTTTTTCCTGTCCCTAGTGCTATTTCTGAAGTAATTTCCAGGGAATGGAATAATTTGGGTAATTCATTTACTCCTTCTAAACGTTTTAAGCAATTATATCCTGTGTCATCTGACAGATTAGAGTTTTGGGACAAAATCCCTAAAGTTGATGGGGCTGTCTCTACTCTTGTTAAGCGTACTATTCCTACGGCAGATGGTACTTCCTTAAGGATCCTTTAGATAGGAAAATTGAATCCTTTCTAAGAAAAGCTTACTTGTGTTCAGGTAATCTTCTTAGACCTGCTATATCTTTAGCGGATGTTGCTGCAGCTTCATCTTTTGGTTAGAAGCTTTAGCGCAACAAGTAACAGATCTTAATTCTCTTAGCATTTTTATTCTTCAACATGCTAATAATTTTATTTGTAATGCCATCTTTGATATCATTAGAGTTGATGTCAGGTATATGTCTCTAGCTATTTTAGCTAGAAGAGCTTTATGGCTTAAGACTTGGAATGTTGTTATGTCTTCTAAGTCTACTCTGCTTTCCCTTTCTTTCCAGGGTAATGATCGTTTTTCATTCCTTTTGTCACAACAAGGAACAAAAACCTGATCCTTCATCCTCAGGAGCGGTATCAGTTTGGAAACCATCTCCAGTCTGGAATAAATCCAAGCCTTTTAGAAAATCAAAGCCAGCTCCTAAGTCCACATGAAGGTGCGGCCCTCATTCCAGCTCAGCTGGTAGGGGGCAGATTACGTTTTTTCTAAGAAATTTGGATCAATTCCGTTCACAATCTTTGGATTCAGAACATTGTTTCAGAAGGGTACAGAATTGGCTTCAAGATAAGGCCTCCTGCAAAGAGATTTTTTCTTTCCCGTGTCCCAGTAAACCCAGCGAAGGCTCAAGCATTTCTGAAATGTGTTTCAGATCTAGAGTTGACTGGAGTAATTTTGCCAGTTCCAGTTCAGGAACAGGGACTGGGGTTTTTATTCAAATCTCTTCATTGTACCAAAGAAGGAAAATTCCTTCAGACCAGTTCTGGATCTAAAAATATTGAATCGTTATGTAAGGATACCAACATTCAAAATGGTAACTGTAAGGACTATCCTGCCTTTTGTTCAACAAGGGCATTATATGTCTACTATAGTTTTACAGGATGCATATCTGCATATTCCGATTCATCCAGATCACTATCAGTTTCTGAGATTCTCTTTCCTAGATAAGCATTACCAGTTTGTGGCTCTGCCGTTTGGCCTAGCTACAGCTCCAAGAATTTTTTACGAAGGTTCTCGGTGCCCTTCTGTCTGTAATCAGAGAACAGGGTATTGTGGTATTCCTTATTTGGACGATATCTTGGTACTTGCTCAGTCTTCATATTTAGCAGAATCTCATTCGAATCGACTTGTGTTGTTTCTTCAACATCATGGTTGGAGGATCAATTTACCAAAAAGTTCTTCGATTCCTCAGACTTAGGTAACCTTTTTAGGTTTTCAGATAGATTCAGTATCCATGACTCTATCTTTGATAGACATGAGACATCTAAATTTGCAGAACAATTGGGATGAAATCCCTGGAAAGAAATGCTGTGTAGCACTCTCTGCCCAGACTAGGGTAGAGCCACTGGTACAATCTTAAAATTTAACTTTTATTTCTTACTTTAAAAATGGGTGAACATAAACAATTTAAAAGACACTCTATCTCAAATTGCTAACAACAGTTTCCTTTGGCTAATTTTATTAATTCGAGAGACCGATTAGTCTTTATATTAATATAAGTTATGTAACTGTACTGATCGGTACTCCCTTATTTTTTGTGTAAAATGGGGGTATTGGTAGCCCTGTAATGGATATCTGTGGCGTTTAGTTGCTCATACTATTATTGAGGCTAATGGTACTGCTTAATTTGTTTGTTTTGGCCTGGGATGGCAGGAGAGATTTTCAAGTTTGGTTCACATATATATGCAGACCCTAATTGTGAAGTTCTTGCTGTTCGTATAGTTCACTTCCCTCGGTTTGGTTAGTGTACAGATATCAAGGATAAGATATCCCGATTTTTGTATTAATTATACTTCAAGGATGTGTATTGTGTTTCCCACTTTTATTATTTCTATATTCTGCGTTTTTTCACTAGTTCAATTATTCTGTTCCCCTTGTGGGGTTGGTCTTCTAGTGAATTTGAACAGACGTTTCACTGATAAGTTTAGTGGCAATACAGTTATAATCTCACCGCTTGAAAGTGAAGCGGTGTAGTCTGTATGTTTAATACACTTTAGGGTGATTCTTTAAGTAATAGCGTCTACATGTGCGAACTTCTTTTCGTTAATAACATTTTTTATGAACTCCCCAGTTTGCAATGTTCCCTTTATTGTTACACTTCTTTTTATTTATTAAACGCTAAATAGCTTTATGTTACATATGTTTCATAATATGCATTGTGTGGTTATAAAAAGATACTTTCAATATACCATCTCATAGTACCCACACCTTGAATCCTTATTTTAGAATTCAGCGGCTGGTTATAATTTTGTTCTCGTTACTGACAACTAGTTGCTATGTGTTACATCTATTTTGCAACACGTATTATGCAATTATACGTCGATACTATTGGTATATAATATTACAACATTGTTTCTCCTTTAGGGGACTTAGGAGCTCATTGTAATTATATCTGCAGCATCCGCATTCAAATTCAAATTGCATCAGTATTAGTTCCCTAACTGCCACTATATGCTGTCTTTTCTGCGGTTAGGCTTAGTAATCTTATCCTTAATATGGGATATTATTCAGCTGGAATTGTGCTAGCATCAATGCTGTTTACGTAGCTGCATTCCCATTAACCTCATTAGACCGCTCTGTTAGCTATAGTTCAACTTAAAATATTGCCACACTCAGACTTATTTATCGCTAACATGCATTCACACACTTGTGCCAAAATGTGATTGACACCAACACCCCTTTACAATTCAATTTAGCGATTGAGATAGATATTTTTAAAAAACATTTAACACACTAATGGGACCCCATCGTCCCATGCAACCCCCTGACGCGTTTTGCCAGTTATGGCTTTAGTTCTTTATGTAAGAACTTGCCTGATAAATTCATTTCTTTCATATTAGCAAGAGTCCATGAGGCCCACCCTTTTTTGTGGTGGTTATGATTTTTTTGTATAAAGCACAATTATTCCAATTCCTTATTTTTTATGCTTTCGCACTTTTTTCTTATCACCCCACTTCTTGGCTATTCGTTAAACTGATTTGTGGGTGTGGTGAGGGGTTTATTTATAGGCATTTTGAGGTTTGGGAAACTTTGCCCCTCCTGGTAGGAATGTATATCCCATACGTCACTAGCTCATGGACTCTTGCTAATATGAAAGAAATGAATTTATCAGGTAAGTTCTTACATAAATTATGTTTTTTTTTAAAAATCTATAATTCATGCCATCATTATGTCACATGCATATTCCAGGCCAAAACACAATAATAATGTTATAATTGTACAGACAGTAATTGATATTCATCTGAGTGCCTATATGCATACCATATCCTCATTTCATAATTGTTTACAAATTCAAACACACTTCAAAGTATATTGAAAACATAATCAATTTGAAATGCGTTGATTTGATTTCATGATGTATTAGATGTTAATATATATTTTTTAAATTTTCAGATGGATCCGCCACTTCTGGTCATCTGGTTTCCGACCCTGCCCAGTCCCCTGACCAGTCACAGACCCCTGCCCATGCCCAGACCCCTGCCCATGCCCAGACCACTGCCCAGGCCCAGACCCCTGCCCATGCCCAGACCACTGCCCATGCCCAGACTCCTGCCCATGCCCAGACCCCTGCCGGCCCTTCCCATTTATCATTTCCTGCCCCTCCCAAAAAACGCCCCTACAACCCCCTTCGCCGCTCTCCCCGTATTATGGCCCGTACAGCTGCCCAGACCCCAACTCCCCACTCCCCAGCTGTACGGCCTACCCCGGAGCAGCAGCTCATCCCTCCCCAAGCCAATCCCATCCCTCCCCAACCCAATCCCATCCCTCCCCCTGTCTCAACCTTCATTGTCCTGGGTGTCAGATTGTCCTTCCCAGGCACAGCTGTAAGTATCATTCAAAATCAACATTATAAGATACTTAAAGGTACACTGAAGGTAAATATTTTCTATTGTGATTCAAATAGAGCATGCAATGTTAATCAAATTTATAATTTACTACTCTTATGAATTATTCTTCATTCTCTTGCTATCTTTATTGAAACAAAGAAATGCCTATAATTAATTTTAAATAGAAAATAATTGTGGACATCATTTCTTTATTGTTGGATGAATGTATCCATCAACCAGCAGGGACAAACAAAGTTGATAAACAAATATGGCCTGCCCTAAAAACCGACATTCTTGCATTCAAAATCTAGCTATAGAATTCTAACATTTAAAGAATATGTGTAATTTTTAAATATTTGTAATGTCATGCTCTATCTGAATCAGTCAATTAAATATTTAGGTTCAGTGTCCCTTTAATTTGATATCACTACATATACCAATCACCACTACTTGGATCCAACAATTTATGTACAAATGTTTATACATTATCTCTTGTCTAACCAAGTGGGAATGTAATTTCTTCAGGTTGCTATATTTACACAGCTTGTCCTCAATGCCAAAATGTTTAAGGATAGGTGTGCAATGTAATGTAAGTACAATTTAAATCCTTTAACAAGATTTGATACACTCAAGCTGTATAAGTGGATCATCGAAAACCAATTAAAGGGGACAACATGTTTGAGTAAACTGTCCCTTTAATGATTTCGGTCTGTCTGAATAACATATTTCATGTGTAAAGAATCAATTTAAACTAATTGATGTAAAGAATGATTTGTCTTTATGATGACAATGTATCTTTGCTTATTTTTTCGTCTGTTGTGTAATTATCCTTAATATTTAATTTATTCTTTATTTTAGGCTGTGACTCAGCATGGCTCATGCTAGAAGGTATAGCAAGAGTAGAGCAGGCCGTGTTGAGGAATGCAGCTGTCCTGAGAGGGATGAACGACACCATGCAGGCCCAGCTCCGGGTTCAGGACTTGACTCTGCGTGAAATCATGCGATTAAGTTCAAGGCCTGAATCTGGAGCTGGACATGCACAGGACGATGAAGAGGATGACCAGTAAGTGGAGGATCTGGAGATGCTCCAAGGTGGCAGATAAGAATCCTCCGTCCACATGTTGATGTTTTTTTTTATTGTTGCCATTTGGCCTTTTTCAAAGTTTATTGTTGTGCCTGTTGCACTCTTTTACCTTGTCATATGTCTCCAATGGGGCTATGGTGGCCCTTGGCAACTCTCTTCATGGACTGTGATGCACTCTGTTACCTTGTCATATGTCTCCAATGGGGCTATGCTGGCCCTTGGTAACTCTCTTCATGGACTGTGATGCACTCTTTTACCTTGTCATATGTCTCCAATGGGGCTATGGTGGCCCTTGGCAACTCTCTTCATGGACTGTGATGCACTGTGTTACCTTGTCATATGTCTCCAATGGGGCTATGGTGGCCCTTGGCAACTCTCTTCATGGACTGTGATGCACTCTGTTACCTTGTCATATGTCTCCAATGGGGCTATGGTGGCCCTTGGTAACTCTCTTCATGGACTGTGATGCACTCTTTTACCTTGTCATATGTCTCCAATGGAGCTATGGTGGCCCTTGGCAACTCTCTTCATGGACTGTGATGCACTGTGTTACCTTGTCATATGTCTCCAATGGGGCTATGGTGGCCCTTGGCAACTCTCTTCATGGACTGTGATGCACTCTGTTACCTTGTCATATGGCTCAAATATTCCTTATTTTTACAAGATTATTTCTAAACGTTGTTGATGTTTTCTTACATACTAATAAAAGACATGTAATTGCACGATTCTTTGTCCTCATTCTTCATGTTATTTTTTGAAAGCTCTAGTTTATCTTGTTGATCCTTAAAGGGACCTACCAAAAATAATTTTTTATAAAAAATCATATATGATAGACAATTGTAAATGACTTTAAGATTAACATCTCCAATGTAATCTTATTATTTGTCTTTATATATTTTTCTCTTAGCTTTATCATTGCATGATTATGATTAGCATAGTAATTGTTTTATATATGTATATATAGATTGTTATTTGTGTATATATGTATATTTCAATTTTCACATCCATGTGTGTATTTAGAAACTCTGCATGAATTGATGCACCTTTAACAAATGATCTGAGGATTGATACAATGATGATCCTGTAAAGTGTTCATTTTATTGAAATAGTATTGTCTATGTGTATCCTCTTTTTAAAAACAAAATCATGTCCCTTTAAGTGATGGTGAGCACAATTGTTAATGAATGTATTTCCATTTCTAAAGCGTTTTTGTCCTTTTTACATGAACAAGGACATATAATCTTATTAATAAACAATCTTATTGTAATGTTGACAGCACATGTATTTCATTTTCAATTCTATCTTATTGTAAAAGTGTAACCAAATAAATCTCTGTGTGTAATGCAAATATTTTAGATGATGAATATTTTTTAACAAATATGTTAACAAAATACTTCTCCTCCCATATATGGCTATAGGTAGGCTGACCATATTTAAACTTGAATAAATGACACGTTTAATCAATCCATGTATAATTATTGTTATTCCAAAACAATCAAAACATATCTTAAAACATCAATGGCATATGTATTTCTCATGTGTATCTTTTAAATGTTAAAGATATACACCATAGCTATAGTTCAAGGGACAGTCAAGTCCGAAAAGATGATTCATGATTTGTTGACATTCCTATATAGCAATCTAGACACATACTAGTTCCTAAAATATAAATACGTTTCTTAGTGATATGCCAAGCTGTCAACTGAGTCCTTGTATTGGCTGCGGTTTTTCAGCGATCTCGGATGCGCCATGTTGCTTAAGACGTCACCTGCCAGGCTGTCCAATGATTCCTTGTATTGACTGACGTTCTTACGTGATCAAGAATGTGCCTTTTATTGGATGGCGTTTTGACGCGATCAAGGATGCGCCTTTTTTTTTGGCATTCTTACGTGATCAAGAATGTGCCTTTTATTGGATGGCGTTCTTACGTGATCAAGGAAGCGCCATGTTAAGACGTCACATGCAAAGGTAAAAAAACGTCTGATTGGATTACGTAGTCCCGCAATATTTGTTTGTGCACGTTAAACACGTTTGTGACTGCAGCCAATTTTAAAAACCTTGCGAATATGTATTATTTGCATCATGTTACATTGTTGACCCGTAGCTGATAAAGACCACCACATTCTCTTTTGCTGGATGTCTGGTTGAATAAACGAACGAAAGCAAAATGTTTTCATGCATATGATATTTCGAGGCAAGTGCAAATCTCTATAGTCCATGTTGTTTAATATGTTTGTCAACAATATGTTCCTTTTTCAGAAAAATGACTGTTGTGTTTAATGTTAAAGATATCTAATTAATAAATATGCGCTATTGTGTTAGAATAAAGTAATCAATATGCATTTAGCTTTATCATATGCTAAATATATGATGCCGACTTCTAAATGTAATTTCGTTGTATATTTTATTAAAGGTTCATTAGACACTCACATTATAAATGAAATCTTTTAATTTGGTCTCTAGTTAGATAGTCCATTGTTTAACAAATACACGTTTCATTTTGCTTCTGTTCAAATAAAATGTAATTAATTATCAGACTCCTCGCCAAGCCTCTAAGTTTCATGTGAGTACCATCTCCAGCTTTCTCCTGTTTTGTGTATGATGGTGTTTTGTCTTGTTTTACGGTTGTAATGGGGGTTCATCTATATTTTCAATAGAGCTAACCCGATTTTCTTTGAAAGTGTTTGAAGCTTTGTAATATTGATATCAGTATATGTTAATCTTGTTGTTTGTAGTAGTGTCTATTACATACAGTTCTGTTAAAAATATAGTATACTGTCCCTTTAATGCAAATGTTGATTTTTGTATCATGTATGAGTTCCACATTGTTTAATCTTCAAATATATTATTGTTAGCATATTTTCACCCCCCACTCCTAAAAGAACTTTAAACCATATTCATTGTTAAAACAAATGTCTTTCTAAAAAAAAATTAACACAATAATGTCTCTTTAAGAAAATAAACTTTATTTAACACGTCAATATAAATCTGATTTCAATATTTATTTTTTTAACAAGTACATGTAGATATACCAACAAGCTTCAAATATGTGTTAGCATATGTAATTTTGTTAAAGGGACAGTTTAGAAAACAAATAATGTTTTGCATTATTCTAAAAGTCAATTTTGTAATATCAATGATATCAAAGGTTTCTCACCAATTAATCATTTGTCTGTGTTTATTTAAATTTGCTAGCTAAACCTATGAGGTTCGTGTGCTCATTTCTTCGAGCTTGAAGAGTGCATGTAATCATTATACAATTTGACCACTAGAGGGCATTTGGATAGCATTTGTATATGTAAAACCTTGTGCTCATACAGCATATTATTTACCATGTATTGATCATTGATATCTAAAATGTTGTTATGTCAGAACAACAAATAAGTGGTCATTTTTCCTAGTCATAGATACAAGGTTAAGCACATAAGTCACACGTATTTCTCCATGTTTTGTTGTTTCCAACTTGATAATGCGTAATACAGTGTTTTCTTTATAATCAATAATTTTCTGACTGTCCCTTTAAGCTGTGTTATTGGCATTCAAACAGTAATATGCCATCATGGATAATTGTAATGGTAATTTTGTTTGCGATTCGGGAAACAGTTTAGACATCACATCACAGAAACCAATCAATATCATGAACAAGGATAGGTATGTGATGATGTGGTTTTCACACACTTATAACCCACACTCTGCAAACAATCTGCCTCCATGGACCCGGTCCCATAGAAGTAGATTATATACAGAGTGTGGTCCACAAGTGTATGAAAACCACATCATCACATACCTATCCATTACACATTAAATAAAAAAAACATTAAAGATGAAAATAAATACTTACTTCCTCTTCCTTCCCCTCTTCCCACAGGGCTGAGGCTCTGGGAGGGGCAACTGCCGACTCTGAAGAGTTGTCCTTGGAGATGTTGTGGGAAGAGTGGAAGGAAGAGTACTGGGACAACCAAGGTGAGGAGGAGAAGATGGCTGAGGAGGAGAAGATGGCTGAGGAGGAGAAGATGGCTGAGGAGGAGAAGATGGCTGAGGAGGAGAAGATGGCTGAAGAGGAGGAGATGGCTGAAGAGGAGTAGATGGCCCGGCAGGAGTAGATGGGCCGGCAGGAGGAGATGGCCCAGCAGCAGGAGGCCCAGCAGCAAGAGGCCCAGCAGCAGGAGGCGGACCAGGAGGTAGACCAGCATGCGCCTCCCAGAAAAAATTGAACATCTCTTGGTGCAGATTAATGATTCGGTTTTGGCCTTGTTCGATTCTATTAAGTATGTTTATTATTTGGTTTTGGCCTTCAATTATTTGATTTTGTCCATCAAGAATTCGAGTTCGGCCTTCGATATTTTGTATCCGGGAGTTACGCATCTGGTCTATGTAGTCCAGTAGAACCCGCACCTCCGCTATTTCCTCTTGTTGTGCTTGGCGGGGTACCCGTGCACGGCGGGGTGCCCGTGCACGGCGGTGTGTGGGTCCTTGAGGGTCCTCTGGTTCCGCGGGCTCCTCCTCTGCTTCCAGGGCCTCTTCATCAGCTTCCGTGCGCTCTTCGTCACGGGGGGCCTCTTCCCTCCGAAGTGGAAATTCCTTCCCACCACTCTCATCCCGGGGAGATGGATGAGGCTGTGTTTCTTGTGCTGCCTCCTCCCCAGACTCTGTATATTTAAAAAAAAAAAAAAAAAATGTATATATTAGCATATTTGCAAATCAAGCTTTAAATGACTTAGCTTACGATACAATTACAAATGCAGAATCATTAATCCACTTTGAAATCTAACAAACAATCAATACGATTTCCGCATTTTCTAAACCGTGTTTGTGATATCTCTGGTCAATCTGAATGTTTTCGCGTTTGTTTTCAGTCTGTTTAAATGCACACCTAACCTATAGCCTAGATAGTGATGTAACCACAAAGTAATTGAATGCGTGTAAACAACGTTATAGCATTAATCTGATTCTTAAAGGGACATGAAACCCAATGTTTTATCTTTCATGATTTAGAAGCATACATTTATTATCAACTTTCTAATGTACTTTTCTTATCTAATTAGCTTCATTCTCTGGATATTCTTTGCTGAAAAGCATATCTAAATATGCTTATAAGATGCTGATTGTTAGCTGAATATAGCTGCCTCCTGTGATTGTTTCACCGTGTGCATGACTATTTCTTCATTAAAATATATCTCAAGAATGATTCAAATTAGGTAATATAAGTACATTTGAATGTTTTGTCAAATTGTATTCGCTACCTCAATCATGAAAGTAAAGGTTTGCGTATAGTGTCCCTTGAAATACATTCGTATGTGAATTTATTGTTCAATGAGCTTACCGTCAGATGAGAGTGGCAGGTTCCCAGTATCAATTCCTCCGATACCGACTATTTCCACCTCGGAGATGCTGGGCCGCAACATTTCCTCCCATCGGCAGTACTCTATTTCCAGGGCAGGTCCGCCACCGGTTCCTGCGGCATGTCGGGCCTCCAGGCTTAACTTTTTCTTGAGATCCATCTTACAGTCCCAGTAGCGATGTTTTATCGAATCCAGATCTCTGTTCCGGCCACCCACTGCATTGACTGCATTTCTTATCTCATTCCAGAGCCTCCTCTTGTCAGTCGGGGTAGTCTTCTGGTGCTGCAGCCTCCTATACCTGGCCATATAGGCCTCTACGAGGGCCTCCTTCTCCTCCATCGAAAACCTCACCTCCCTAGTCGCCTTGGCCTTCCCCTGTGACGATGCCCTCTGTTTCCCGGACTGTGAAGCCCTACTCTGTCCGCCACTGGGCCCAGCCACTTGTTCATCTTGAACCAAGTGGCTGGGTCCACCCACCGCTTCCACCCCCGCTTCCTGCCCCCCTTCCTGCCCCCCTTCCTGCCCTGTTCCTCTCCCCCTCCCTCTCCTCCCCCCTCTACCTCTCCCCTGCCTGGCCTCCATCTGTTCCCTAAACTAAACCCCAAATAATCAAACAAAAAGTGAGTGTGATGAAATGAAAGGGGGTCAAAATAAAGAACTAAAAAGACAAAAAACGTGCTGAAAGTGTGAGAGGGATGTAAAAAAACAAAGAGGGTAAGGAGTATTTAAATAAACCAAAAGAAGAAGAAGACTAAAAGGAGGATATGTAAACTAAATGTAACTAGGGGATGGGTATGGGATGGGTATGGGGTATGGGATAAGAGTAAATGGGATGAAAGGGAATGGGACTACAGGGAATGGGGTATGGAGTGTAGTATGAGGGGGTAGGGGGTATGGAGTGTATGTAGTGTTATTGATAAGTGTATGTATGTATTGAATGTGTTTGCGTGTAAATGTGTTACGTGTACAGAAAAATCACTCGCTCGCTAACTCACACTACTACTAATTCTCACTAACAAACACTCCCACTAACTCTCACTAAGTACCACTAACTCACGCTCCCACTAACAACTCTCACTAACAACTCCCACTCCCACTAACTCACTCACGCTCCCACTAACAGACTCTCTCCCACTCCCACTAACTCCCACTAACTCACTCACGATAACACTAACAACTGACTCTCTCACGCTAACACTAACTCACTCACAATAATGCACCAACTCTCTAATCTTAAACCTCCAATCTCCAAAGACCCACCAGCAACACAGTCAAAGAAGCCCTGCTTGTGTGGTGCTTATATACCCTGTGTAAATGTTTAATGATGTACCAATTTCCGTTGTAAATTGTGTTCAGGTGTGCTTTATTAGCAATTAGTATTAGTGCAATGTGTATTAGTTGTGTGAATTTGCGCATGCTCATTTGGAGTTAGTATTTGTGGAATGTGTAGAATGCGATGATGTCATAGTGGTCGTTTTCTCTAACATTGTCCAATAGTATTCTTTTTAAATGTGAATTTGCGATGGTGTGGTATTAGTGAAGAGTTGTATATGTATGTTTGTCCTAATATATAGTGATATTGAATGCGATTATTTTTCTAGTGTATGTATATATTTTTTATTCCATGTTGTTATTTTGCGAATTTCCGCATCTTAAAGTATATGCGTATTCCCCGTATTAAATTTTATTAAAAATCCCCCCGCTTGTGAATGTGTAATGCTTGTGTGCTTTGTTGATTGATTGTTGTTGTGACATTTGCGGCGTGTTATTGTTGTGCATGATGTGGTATGCGTCATATGACCGAGCTGTGCGTATTCTCGCGAGATCGAGTGTTAGGTGAAAAAAGCTATTTTTTTGCTTTTCCATTGATCTCTATGGGAGACTGTCTAACGCGGGCAGGATTCCGCGTGTGACATACACGCGTTAGGAGCATCGTTAGATGGTCTTTTTTGAACTCTAAATACCGGAGTCAAACAATGCCGTGCGTTAGACATAAAACACGCGTGGCGTTAGCAACCCATCTACCGCCGAACTCCAAATCTAGCCGTTAGACTTTGCAGACTGCCTCTAATCTGAATGCACTTTGACCACTAGAGGGCATTAGTTCATATGTTTCATATAGATAGCATTGAGCTCATGCACGTGAAGTGACCTAGGAGTGAGCACTGATTGGCTAAAATGCAAGTCTGTCAAAAGAACTGAAATAAAGGGGCAGTCAGCAGAAGCTTAGATACAAGATAATTACAGAAGTATAACGTGTATTATTATAGCTGTGTTGGTTATGCAACATTGGGGAGTGGGTAATAAAGGGAATTTATTTCTTTTTAAACAACACATTTTCTGGTGTTGACTGTCCCTTTAAGTATTTGGAATGCATGCGGTTTGGGATGAAAATACACTGAAGAGAAATATATGTGTATTTTAACTTACTCTATGCTGAAAGGATGGGGATGAGATCATGTGCTCCGTAATGGTTGGCTGGTCAAAGCTGTTAGATAACAAAGGAAAGCTTTAGCAGAATGGAAATATAAATATGAAATGTAAATTGCGCTGATATTCCAAGTAACTTTAAAAAAACAAGACAAAGTGCATGGTTGCTCCCGCATCAGAAAAGTAATTACTTTTGGAAGTAAAAATGGCGTACAATTTTATAACACATTGCAATTTACTTCTGCTTTTAAATTAACTATTCGTAACCTTTGTTTTAACATAGCTCTTTTGCATAACAGCATACTTAGGTACACTCAGGATCATGCACATGTCTTCAGTACTATGTGTATAATATTGTTTAAAATGTTGCAAATATAGCTACCATATAGCACTACACAAAACCTATAAAATGTAACAGTACCTATGAGTAGAAAATGTGCATAATCAAAAATCTTTTAAATATACTTACCCTTCTTGTTGTCATCACCACTCGTCCTGCGCCTCTGCGTCCGTTGTGGAAACGCTAGATTTTTTTTTTAGAAAAAATAGATGTGCACTCACACTGCCTTTTCTCTCAGCCTCTGCTCATATGTCTGGTTTTGCTGGAGTGATACCTGAGCAGAGGCTGAGAGAAGTCAGTGTGAGCGCACGCGCCTAGTCTCTCTATATCACATAGCATTACAATTTCTGGTTCACTCCAAAGTTCAGCTTTGTAACAGAGAGATACAGGATGGGGACAATGAGAAGGGAAAGTATTTTAAAACACTTTTTTGTATTCTCTTTAAAGCTTTTCATAAGTAATTATATAAAGAGCTAAAATGTTCATTTTTATGGGGCTGATGTTGTGTCCATTCAAAGGCACAGTCTACACCTTAGTCATCTTAGTCATTTTTATCTGCAAATAGCCTCCTGCACCTTTGCTATATCATGCAGCAGGAACGGTAAAAAAGTTATTTTAGGGGCGGAGCCTACTTCTGAAGCGGCAGGACGCGTCTCTGTGAAGCTCCAGACTTTAGAGTTGTATTTTGGCTATCTCTTTTATATTTACCTACCAGTAACCTTTTCAAATTTACTAGCCTGATAATGGATATAAGCTCCATGCTATCTATGGAACTTTGGAGCTGATATCCGACTGCAAGCCTAGCCTATGCTCTTCAGAAAAGCCACGTGGATCTATTCAATTTAGGAGATTGTCATCTTAATTTTCATAACAGCGTGGCTTGGGCTGCCGCAAGAGTACCCCCCCAGGCAACTGGGTTATAGAGTACATTAGATACTTCAGTGCATAATCTGTACATTGCTGACCTGGACCCTAAGTGACATTCCAGAAACATAGGGGGCTTAGAAACGGAGGAACTAATAAAGGCCTGGCAACACCTTGTGCTCACTATGGAAGCAGTAATCAAATGGGAAAATGACATCCTCCAACTAATAAGCAATCATTTTATTGAACTGGAGCGGGAGCTAGATTCTATATTATTTGCTACCTACAATTGTCCCCCAACAGCGGACCCACTTCAAGATCAGATGGAGATTACCCGCAAAAACCCGGAGCCCTCTGCAGAGGCCCCACACGCCTACGGAAACCTTCCGACATGCCTCACACTTCAAACTCGTTATGAGAAGCTAGAGGGGGACCTTGAGGCTGCCGTTGCAATTAAGAGCCCTGATGTCTGGTCATCGAGAGATAGACGCTACGGGAAGGGGGTATGGAAGCAGAGGCCCCTGGGATCCCTAACTACGCCACTGTCAGAGGATCCGGCTGAAGCGTCTGGTCGAGCCACGGGAAGGCGCCCCCGGGGTGAGATCGGCTTGCTTCTTAAGAAGCCAGATTCAGATGAAGAGGATCCGGAGCCTAATATTTGTAAAGAGGTCTACCGCAATTCTCACCAACGAAAGCCCACTTCTGTACACACACGGAAGGCTATAAATGGTGGACATAACAGATCGGGGGTTCTCCATGACTTGCTAGTCGGTAAAGGTAATATGCTTGGGAGGAGAGAGGAACTGTTAGGGCCCATTCCAGGCATCGATCTAGACTATTTACCGCATATGAGAGTATGTTTACAAGGAATCGGCTAGCCCCATCTTCTCAGGACTGTTTATGCCTCGGCTTATTCAGAACAGTTATTACTTAATGTTTAACACTGCCTGGAGGTGCCCTGCGTTAATATGCATATAGTTATAGGGCAAAGTCTGCTACTGTTAATTCTATAGCTGTCTATCTGTTTATTAGTTTTTTGGTCCATATATTTTTACTTTTTCCTTAAATGCTTAAACCTTGTCTCATATGTATACTGCTCAAGATCTGGTAGTTCTGCTGGGAATTGCAAATGCTCACTGCTAGTCTCATGTCTGGACCTTAGTGTAACGTATTACGTATACTACTTGTATCTCTATGTCACTAAGCTCTTGAGAAAGAAGGGGGCTTAAGGGTTACAGACTTTTAAATGTTAAGATTGTCTATCCTAACCTAGTGATCGTTTTGCTCTGAATACATAATCATATTGTGGCTGCTTATATGTCTTAACGCCAGGTAAAATACCTTACTTTACCCTCCTAGAAAACAATGCATTATAACTCTCCCACATACCGTAGAAAAAGCCATGAGGATAGCTACACATTCTGGTTTGAGTTGTATGTAATGAAGGCCTAAGTTCAGCCCCATCACAACACCCCTCAAGATTTAGAATTGCCCTAGATGGTTAATGTTGAGGTTGTGGAGCCCTATAAATCTCAACTGCTCCCATATAACACTTGGCAACTCCCAGTTAGCTACAGACCATATTAACTATGGAATCTTGCTGGTTTATATACACATAGGGTTTAGCTAACTTAACAGTATGAACATACCCAGATCTTATATCTTTAGCATATCATAAAGCACCTCAATAAGAATGAAGGTTTTTAGTAGACTACTAGAGTGTTAATCAATTTTCTTGTTATATGAGATCCATGTACATATACCTATATTCCTAACAATAGAGATAACAAAGGGACCACTTTCACTTGTTATGTATTGGGTCCAGGTTCCTCAACTGCTCTTAATATAGGATATCAGTTAGGATCCAAGAGTGATCCTCTCAGTCCCTCTCCCAAACCCTCCCCACTATTGTTGTATGTTTATTCGTGGTGGTCCAAGAGTGGCCAATGCTTATAACTAGGGGAGTTTATATTTTATACTTTGTCAATAGCTAGAAAGGGGACACATTACAACGCATGTTAAAATTTTAAAAATGAGATTGTCATTTAAGGTTTAAAGCTGTTCTCTCTTGCTGGGAAAAAGAACTTTTATACTTGGACTATATATGGATGAGGTCCAAAGTGGCCTCATGAATCCGGCAAGAGGGTAAATGAACATCAGCCATTTGATGTATACACTATACCTGTGAAATTTTTCTGTTAAGAATATTTAAATGCATAGACACTTCATACAATATGATATTTGTATTTCATTAATGGTGTGTTATATTGCTTTACATTTCATGTATGCCTTTAATTCTCAAATAAAAAAGTTATTTTAAAATGAATATTGTTTCTGGCCACTTTAAAATGGCTTCCAAGCTCCACCCACTGATGACATCACGATCTGGGCTGCATCTAGGCACTCTGCTGAATAGCATTGGCAGTCTGTTGAATCCAACTAGTGAGCCTTTTGTGATTGGACGCCATATGCTGCCCAGATTATGATTTTATCAGTGGGCAGAGCTTGGTAGCCATTTCAAAGTGGCCAGAAACAATATTAATTTTAAAATAAAATGTTTACTGTTCCTGCTGTATGATATAGACAAGATGCAGGTGGCTTTTTGGAGCTTAATCAAAGGTAAAATTTTAAGATGACTAAGGTGTAGACTGTCCCTTTAAGACCTGTATAATCAGTATTCTCACCCACTGACAGGTTAAAGGGACACTGAACCCAAATTTTTTCTTTTGTGATTCAATGACATTTTAAGCAACTTTCTAATTTACTCTTATCAAATTTTCTTTATTCTATTTGTATCTTTATTTGAAATGCAAGAATGTAAGTTTAGATGCCGGCCTATTTTTGGTGAACAACCTAGGTTGTCCTTCCTGATTGGTGGATAAATTCATCCACCAATCAAAAACTGCTGTCCAGAGGTCTGAACCAAGAAAAAAGCTTAGATGCCTTCTTTTTCAAATAAAGATAACAAGAGAACGAAGAAACATTAATAATAGGAGTAAATTAGAAAGTTGCTTAAAATTGCATGCTCTATCTGAATCACAAAAGAAAATTTTTGGGTTCAGTGTCCCTTTAAACCTTTCTTGTGATCACTGATAATTGAATGCTTGGACAAGCAGACTAAATCTGACTACCTCCCAATCAGTGTTCCTTAGCAGTGTATCTAGGATACATTCTGCTCCTACAGAAACTAAAATTAATTATTCGTTTTTAACAAACTGGTTTTGTATTCTTTGGTGATATACAATGTTAGTACAGGAGCTAAGAAATTGGATGAAGTTATTTTGTAGGGAAAATAATTTAAAGAGAGAAAATGTTAATGCATTTTATTATTGCACTATTGCTTGTGTATAACTATGTGTTTAATCCAACATACAGTATAAGTCGCTGCTCTTTTACATGCATTGAATATAGCAATAAATCAGTCTTCTGCCTGTAAACAGAGATGTGCGTTAGTTTGTGGATATAAAGTCATTTCCAGAGCAACAATGCACTGCAGGCATTTAGTTTAATCTGGTGAGCCAATGAAAAGATGCATATATATGTGTAGCCACCAATAAACAGGTAGTTCCCAGTACTACATTGCTACACCTGATCTTACCTATGTAAGTGAACAAAGGAAATTTTATTAGAGGAGTAAAACTATGCTCTATCTGAACCATGGTTAAATGTCACTTTCATATCACAAAAAAAAACTCCAATTCTTTGCACACTTTTCTTTTACAAGATATGACGAGTCCACGGATTTCATCCTTACTTGTGGGATATCGCTTCCTGGTCAACAGGAAGTGGCAAAGAGCTCCACAGCAGAACTGCATATATAGCCCCTCCCTTCCCTCCCCCTCCAGTCATTCTCTTTGCCTGTGTTTGTAATAGGAAGAGGTAAAGTGAGGTGTCTAGTTTAGATTCTTCTATCAAGAATTTTTTTGTTTTTAGATGGTGCCAAAGTGTACTATTTTTTACAGAGCAGCTTTAGGCAGTCTTTTTAGGCTGTGGGAACTGGTGGATTTTTGACTCCACTGTGCCTCCCAGGATTCTGCTGCGTTGATGTACAGAGTCTTAGACAAAATTAACTAGGACTTTTCTGTTTCAAAGGACCTCAGGAGGATATAAAAGGGCTCCTCTTGACACTGTGAAGGCTCAGCAGTAAGGTAAGTGCAGTTCTTATTATTCTGGGGAACAAAAGACTCAGATGGACTGTATTTTATTTATGCTGGGGATTGACATGTAAGTACTTCTGTGACAGAGCCAGACATTCTAGTGTTGATATCCTAGAAGCGCTGATATTTATATATATATATATATATATATATATATAATATCTTACGGTACCGAGTTCTCTATATTTATTTAGATGGAGATATTGGGTGTATTCACTTGCTAGACACTCAGGCGTGTGAGCCTTGAAGCGCTAGGGTGTTTTGTGTGGGGGTTTATGTTTTGAGACAAGGGTTTGCTGTATGTTCATTCCGGAGTACATTGGAGTCCGGTTAATGGCTGATTTTGTCTAAATTTTCATTGTGCGTCACATTACTCCCACGATGGGCGGAGCTTGACTTCGCGCATTTTTCATAGCGCAGTCAGTTAGTGATAGTGTGATCGTCAACAGTTTGTTCTTGCCTGTTCCGGATGCGTATGTGGAATAGCTTGTTCCGGTCACAGGTTGAGGTAGGAGCCGCAGCAGAGCTGCGGCGAGGGTGATGAAGACTTTATTTTTTGAAGTCTATGCCTTTATTTTGGGGATTTGTACCAAGTTATTATACATGGTGTAAGAGGGAAGGTGTTTTATAGAGCTTCTCCTTTGCAATCTTTTAAAGATAAATAAAAAGAGTTTTTTTACTGTACTTTGAAATTTAAAGATACAGTACTCAATTTTTTAGTTTCACAATAGAATTTTGTGTGTGTGTCATTTTTCACTTTATTATGACGGATGAGCATAGTTCATACCTCTTGTGTTTACATGCCATTGTGGAACCCCCTGTTACACTTTGTCCCTCTTGTATAACTAGGGCATTACAGTATAGGGAACACATTTTCTTATCTGATGATAATAATGATTGTACTCAGGATGGTGAGGTTCAAGATAGAACTCAATCCCAAGCGTCTCAGCCCATAACGCCCACACAAGTGACGCCATGTTCTTCATCAGTGTCTGCATCATTCACTCTGCAGGATATGGCTACAGTTATGTCCTCAACCCTTACAGAGGTGTTATCTAAGTTGCCAGTACTACAGGATAAACGTAGTAGAGTAGAGACTCAGGTAGTCCAGGCGGCCTCTGATTCTTTGATGGCGATTCCTGACATTCCCTCCCAGGACTCTGAGGGAGGGGGTAGGGAAGTTTTATCAGAAGGAGAACTGTCTGATTCAGGTAGTGCATTACCCAAGACAGATTCTGACGTGATGTCTTTCAGATTTAAGCTTGAACACCTTCGTCTGTTATTACGGGAGGTTTTGTTAACTCTGGACGACTGTGACTCTATTATGGTCCCTCCAGAGAAATTGTGTAAGATGGACAGATATTTGGAGGTTCCTACTTTCGCTAATGTTTTCCCGATTCCTAAAAGAATTTCGGAAATTATTAACAAGAAATGGGAGAGGCCAGGTATACCTTTTTCTCCTTCCCCTATATTTAAGAAAATGTACCCTTTATCTGACACCGTTAGGGATGTCTGGCAAACAATTCCTAAGGTGGAGTGAGCTATTTCTACTTTAGCTAAGCGTACGACTATTCCTATTGAGGACAGTTGTGCCTTCAAGGACCCTATGGATAAAAAATTGGAGGGTCTTTTAAAGAAACTATTTGTTCATCAAGGATTCCTATTGCAACCAACGACCTGCATTGTACCAGTCACAACTGCGGCTGCCTTTTGGTTTGATGCCCTAGAAGAGTCTTTCAAAACTGAGACTCCTTTGGAAGAAATATTGGGTAGAATTAAAGCCCTTAAGCTTGCCAATTCCTTTGTTACAGACGCCGCCTTTCAGATTCCCAAGTTGGCGGCTAAGAATGCAGGTTTGGCCATTGTAGCATGCAGAGCCTTGTGGTTGAAATCCTGGTCTGCGGATGTGTCTTCTAAATCTAAGCTTTTAGCAATCCCTTTCAAAGTTAAGACTCTATTTGGGCCTGAATTGAAAGAGATTACTTCTGACATTGCTGGAGGTAAGGGTCATCTCCTCCCTCAGGACAAGATGTCCAAACAAAGGAGACAGAGTAATTTTCGTTCCTTTTGAAATTTCAAGGGTGTCCCTTCTTCCTCTTCTACTAAGCAGGAAGGGAACTTTGCACAGTCCAAGTCCGCCTGGAGACCAAATCAGGCTTGGAACAAGAATAAACAACCCAAGAAGCCTGCTGCTGCTCCCAAGACAGCATGAAGGGACGGCCCCCGGCCCTGGACCGGCCCTAGTAGGGGGCAGACTTTCTCTCTTTGTCCAGGCTTGGATAAGAGATGTTCAGGATCCTTGGATGCTAGAAATCGTGTCCCAGGGGTACCAACTGGAGTTCAAAAATTCCTTTCCGAGGGGAAGGTTTCTTCTTTCACGATTGTCTGTAGACCAGATAAAAAGAGAGGCGTTCTTACGCTGTGTAAAAGACCTCTCTACTATGGGATTAATTTGTCCCATTCTACTTCAAGAACAGGGACAGGGGTTTTACTCAAATCTTTTTGTGGTTCCCAAAAAAGAGGGAGCGTTCAGACCCATTTTAGATCTCAAGAGTCTAAACAAGTTTCTCAGAGTTCCATCTTTCAAGATGGAAACGATTCGGACCATTCTGCCATTGATCCAGGAGGGTCAATATATGACTACCGTGGATCTAAAGGATGCATGTCTTCACATTCCTATCCACAGAAATCATCACCAGTTTCGAAGGTTTGCCTTCTTGCACAAACATTATCAGTTTGTGGCTCTTTCCTTCGGGCTGGCCACAGCACCCAGAATCTTCACAAATGTTCTAGGGTCTTTGCTAGCGGTTCTCATATCACGGGGCATTGCAGTGGTGCCTTATCTAGACGATATTCTAATCCAGCAATCCACTATTCAACTAACAAAGTCCCATACCAACATGGTTCTGTCCTTTCTAAGGACTCATGGGTGGAAGGTGAATCTAGAAAAGAGTTCACTAATTCCACAGACAAAGGTTCCTTTTCTGGGAACTATAATAGATTCAGTATCCATGAAAATCTTTTTGATGGAAGTCAGAATGTTAAAGTTTCTGGAAACATGCCGAACCCTTCAGTCCACTCCTCGGCCATCAGTGGCTCAGTGCATGGAGGTAATAGGATTGATGGTGGTGGCAATGGACATCATTCCATTTGCTCGTTTTCATCTCAGACCTCTGCAACTGAGCATGCTCAGGCAGTGGAATGGAGATTATGCAAATTTGTCTCCTCAGATAGATCTGGATCAGGAGACAAGGGACTCTCTTCTTTGGTGGCTGTCGCCGGCTCATCTGTCCCAGGGGACGTGCTTCCACAGACCCTCATGGGTGATAGTGACAATGGATGCCAGTCTACTAGGATGAGGTGCAGTCTGGAATTCCCTGAGGGCTCAGGGTGTGTGGACAGAATCTTTACTTCCCATCAATATTCTGGAGTTGAGAGCAATATTCAATGCACTTCAGACTTGGTCTCAGTTGGCTTCGGCCAAATTTATCCGGTTTCAGTCAGACAACATCACGACTGGGGCTTACATCAATCATCAGGGAGGAACAAGGAGTTCCTTAGTGATGACAGAAGTTTCCAAGATAATTCGGTGGGCAGAGACTCACTCTTGTCATCTATCAGCCATCGACAACTGGGAGGCGGATTTTCTAAGCAGACAGACTTTTCATCCGGGGGAGTGGGAACTCCATCCGGAGGTTTTTGCAAATCTGATTCTCAGATGGGGAAGACCGGATTTGGATCTGATGGCGTCTCATCAGAATGCCAAGCTTCCGAGATACGGATCCAGATCAAGGGATCCTCAGGCCGAACTGATAGATGCCTTGGCAGTGCCTTGGATGTTCAGCCTAGCTTATGTGTTCCCACCGTTTGCTCTCCTTCCCAGGGTGATTGCTCAAGTCAAACAGGAGAGGGCTTCAGTGATCCTCATCGCTCCTGCATGGCCTCCCAGGACGTGGTATGCCGATCTGATCGACATGTCATCCCTGCCACCGTGGAAGCTTCCATTGAGGCAGGACCTTCTCATTCAGGGAACCTTCCTTCATCCCAATTTATTTTCTCTGCAGCTGACTGCTTGGAGATTGAACGCTTGATTTTATCTAAGCGGGGGTTCTCTGATACGGTCATTGATACCCTAATTCAGGCACGCAAGCCTGTTACTAGAAAGATTTAGCATAAGATATGGCGTAAATATCTCTATTGGTGTGACTCCAAGGGCTACTCATGGAGTAGAGTTAGGATTCCTAAGATTTTATCTTTTCTTCAAGAAGGATTGGAGAAAGGGTTGTCAGCGAGTTCTTTAAAGGGACAGATTTCTGCTTTGTCCATTTTGCTACACAAACGTCTGGCAGATGTTCCAGATGTTCAATCTTTTTGTCAGGCTCTGACTAGAATAAAGCCTGTGTTTAGACCAATTTCTCCTCCTTGGAGTTTAGTTCTTAAGGTTCTTCAAGGGGTTCCGTTTGAGCCCATGCATTCCATAGATATTAAGTTATTATCTTGGAAAGTTTTATTTTTGGTTGCTATTTCTTCTGCTCGCAGAGTTTCTGAGCTTTCAGCTTTACAATGTGATTCACCTTATCTCATTTTCCATTCTGATAAAATTGGTGTTACGTACCAAACCTGGTTTTCTTCCTAAGGTTGTTTCTAACAGGAATATTAATCAGGAAATTGTTGTTCCTTCATTATGTCCTAACCCTTCTTCTAAGAAGGAACGTCTGCTACATAACTTAGATGTAGTTTGTGCCTTAAAATTTTATTTACAGGCGACTAAAGATTTTCGTCAAACATCTTCCTTGTTTGTGGTTTTTGCCGGGAAACGTAGGGGTCAGAAAGCTACGGCTACCTCTCTTTCTTCTTGGCTGAAGAGTATCATCCGTTTGGCATATGAGACTGCTGGACAGCAGCCTCCCTAAAGAATTACGGTTCATTCTACTAGGGCTGTGGCTTCCTCATGGGTGTTTAAAAACGATGCTTCTGTTGAACAGATTTGCAAGGCTGCAACTTGGTCGTCTCTTCATACTTTTTCCAAATTTTACAAATTTGATGCATTTGCTTCTTCTGAGGCTGCTTTTGGGAGAAAGGTTCTTCAAGCAGTGGTGCCGTTTAGGTCCCTGTCATGACCCTCCCTTTTTATCCGTGTCCTATAGCTTTGGTATTGTTTCCCACAAGTAAAAATGAAATCCGTGGACTCGTCATATCTTGTAAAAGAAAAGGAAATTTATGATTACCTGATAAATTTATTTATTTTACGATATGACGAGTCCACGGCCCACCCTGTTATTTTTCTGAAGACAGGATTTTTTTATTTTTTGTTAAACTTCAGTCACCTCTGCTCCTTGGCTTTTCCCTTCTCTTCCTAAAACTTTGGTTGAATGACTGGAGGGAGAGGGAAGGGAGGGGCTATATATGCAGTTCTGCTGTGGAGCTCTTTGCCACTTCCTGTTGACCAGGAAGCGATATCCCACAAGTAAGGATGAAATCCGTGGACTCATCATATCGTAAAAGAAATAAATTTATCAGGTAAGCATAGATTTCCTTTTTCAAAACTATTCCAATCCATTAGAGAACACTTCTGGCACATGGGTTTTAATTATTATTTGTAACCCCCTGTGCTTTTTTTTTACACTCGTTACATTTTTATACATAACCTTTTTCTGCGAGGTGCGCACACAAATAATACCTTGTTCTATCCATTTAAGGCAAAAAATATCTAACAATAACTATATTATATTATTGAAAACGATAAAGGTTCTACTGTACTGTGAATGAATAGAGCATTAGAACAACTGTATTCAAGGTCTCTTGTATATCTACTGGTGCCTGGTGGGTTTATCCAGTAATCACTGTTGTATATTAAATAAAGTTCACTTGCAGGTCCTTTTATATGGTTCCTCTTAGAAGGAATATACAGGCATAATAAGCTGTCTGTGTATATTTACAAAAGCATATTTCTACACAACCTTTACCTTAACTTATAATGCTATCTAATGCTTGTTATTATTTAAAAAAATAATATGGGATAAAAAAAAAAAAATCATAGTGTATGGTAGGGTTGCAAGGTGTCTGGTATTTCAGGTTACTGACTGGTAATATTATTTCCAAAAAAACAGACAGATGTTAAGATGTGTGTTTTTTTTCTTTTTAATATTTTACTATTCACATTACTTCCGTGACCGGCCGACCGCATCCGGCTATACCTAACCCAACCAGGCAGTCTCCAGCAGTAAAGTACCCAAGCTGCCCAGCCTGGGCAGCCAGTGTTCACCGGTATCCGTCCCTTCTAGCCCTACTAGATTCTGAGACGTCGCTCAGCTAAGCCTGTAGCGATTCCTGATGTGCCACCCTGAGCCTGCACCACGTCACGACAGCAAGAAGACCAGGGCTCTGCGCTGTATAGTCTAGACATGCTGCCTGCTGCCGCCTGCTGAGCCTGTAGCGATTCCTGATGTGCCACCCTCAGCCTGCGCCACATCACAACAGCTAGAAGACCCGGGCTCTGCGCTGTCTAGTCTAAACATGCCGCCTGCTGAGCCTGTAGCGATTCCTGATGTGCCACCCTCAGCCTGCGCCACGTCACGACAGCAAGAAGACCAGGGCTCTGCGCTGTATAGTCTAGACATGCTGCCTGCTGCCGCCTGCTGAGCCTGTAGCGATTCCTGATGTGCCACCCTCAGCCTGCGCCACGTCACGACAGCAAGAAGACCAGGGCTCTGCGCTGTATAGTCTAGACATGCTGCCTGCTGCCGCCTACTGAGCCTGTAGCGATTCCTGATGTGCCACCCTCAGCCTGCGCCACGTCACGACAGCAAGAAGACCAGGGATCTGCGCTGTCTAGTCTAGACATGCTGCCTGCTGAGCCTGTAGCGATTCCTGATGTGCCACCCTCAGCCTGCACCACGTCACGACAGCAAGAAGACCAGGGATCTGCGCTGTCTAGTCTAGACATGCTGCCTGCTGAGCCTGTAGCGATTCCTGATGTGCCACCCTCAGCCTGCGCCATGTCACGACAGCAAGAAGACCAGGGCTCTGCGCTGTCTAGTCTAGACATGCTGCCTGCTGCCGCCTGCTGAGCCTGTAGCGATTCCTGATGTGCCACCCTGAGCCTGCGCCACGTCACGACAGCAAGAAGACCGGGGCTCTGCGCTGTCTAGTCTAGACATGCTGCCTGCTGCCGCCTGCTGAGCCTGTAGCGATTCCTGATGTGCCACCCTCAGCCTGCGCCACGTCACGACAGCAAGAAGACCGGGGCTCTGCGCTGTCTAGTCTAGACATGCTGCCTGCTGCCGCCTGCTGAGCCTGTAGCGATTCCTGATGTGCCACCCTCAGCCTGCGCCACGTTACGACAGCAAGAAGACCGGGGCTCTGCGCTGTCTAGTCTAGACATGCTGCCTGCTGCCACCTGCTGAGCCTGTAGCGATTCCTGATGTGCCACCCTCAGCCTGCGCCACGTTACGACAGCAAGAAGACCGGGGCTCTGCGCTGTCTAGTCTAGACATGCTGCCTGCTGCCACCTGCTGAGCCTGTAGTGATTCCTGATGTGCCACCCTCAAGCTGCGCCACGTCACGTGATCACATGCGTGATGTCACGACAGCAAGAAGACCGGGGCTCTGCGCTGTCTAATCTAGACATGCTGCCTGCTGCCGCCTGCTGAGCCTGTGTGAATATGCAGGAGTGTGCATATTCAATTCACTCAGTCAGAGCCAGCAAGATAGGACCTACCGGGATCCTTAAGTGCCAGCCAATAAGCCATTGAATTAGTGACGGTCACAAGAACTGCATGTGCAATGATAAATGCCGACAGCGTATGCTGTACGCATTTATCGATGTGCGGTGGACATGATACACTACATTGTATCATGTCCGCTTGCACTTTCATAAATCGGCCCCTATATATTATAATATATATATTATATTAATATATATATACATATACAATAGTGTATATATATATATATATATATATATATATATATATTAAATATATAAAGTATATTTAATAATATATGTATAAAATAATAATATTGTGTACTATATATATATATATATATATATATATATATATATATATATATATATATATATATGTGATATACCTTTAAATTTGCACCTCTCAAGTACTTCCTTCCTATTTAAGGACACATTCTAGCCTCATTCTGGGCCTGAAAATTGAAGTTGTTCCTTCACAGTTCACTTTGTCTCCTGTGAAATAACTTTGCTCTTAGACTTTACTAGTCTTTCAGGTCTTTAAGCTCAATCCTTACTATATGCGCTGCATATTCTGTTGCTACCTTTACTCCCTACCGGAACCAGCTTGCCAGATTACTACGCTTACCGGAACTTCATACTACAGACGCCGAAGTCGCGCTCAGACTGAGCGGTTACCGGAGCTCAATCTACCTGCCTGTCAGCTCCTTTCAGCTCTCTCATACCCACGCTGCCTCAACCGCCCTTGTTACAAGCTAAGTACCGCTCTCCACGCACAAATACTTACCTTATGATGTTTGTATCAATCCTATATACGATTGCCTCTTTTGTTTATTAACCTGTCATCTGGAAAAGTACTTTTGATACGTATTTGGGATATATGAGAGTGTGTTTGGACTGTACATATTTTATTGTGTGCTTGTGTGAGTGCGTGAAAACCTTGCTTATACATAAAAGCAACAACTTTACCCTGGATATTATTGAACTGCCGTTTGAGTGATTTAAACCATTTATCACTCTCATTTTCTCTGTGGTTCTCCTTGTTATATCATTCTTATATCAGTAACTATCCACATTTCCTTATATGTTATTGCAAGATATAATTTCATATATATTAAATCAATTACTAAACTAAAGCCTCACCTTATATAACAAGTTGAACAAGTAATTTCTTCTTGCTTATTATAAGAAAAGAGCAACAAAACCTTTATTTTTATTTTTATTTGATTGTGAATATCACAATATATATATATATATATATATATATATATATATATATATACACACACTTTGTATATCTTTATTTTAAACTCTCTCAACCTCAAGTCTCAAAAAAAAATATATATACAGTATATCGTAGTACACACTATTATTATATTATACATATATTATTAAATACTTTTATATATTTTCTATGTACAGGGAGTGCAGAATTATTAGGCAAGTTTTATTTTTGAGGATTAATTTTATTATTGAACAACAACCATGTTCTCAATGAACCCAAAAAACTCATTAATATCAAAGCTGAATAGTTTTGGAAGTAGTTTTTAGTTTGTTTTTAGTTATAGCTATTTTAGGGGGATATCTGTGTGTGCAGGTGACTATTACTGTGCATAATTATTAGGCAACTTAACAAAAAACAAATATATACCCATTTCAATTATTTATTTTTACCAGTGAAACCAATATAACATCTCAACATTCACAAATATACATTTCTGACATTCAAAAACAAAACAAAAACAAATCAGTGACCAATATAGCCACCTTTCTTTGCAAGGACACTCAAAAGCTTGCTATCCATGGATTCTGTCAGTGTTTTGATCTGTTCACCATCAACATTGCGTGCAGCAGCAACCACAGCCTCCCAGACACTGTTCAGAGAGGTGTACTGTTTTCCCTCCTTGTAAATCTCACATTTGATGATGGACCACAGGTTCTCAATGGGGTTCAGATCAGGTGAACAAGGAGGCCATGTCATTAGATTTTCTTCTTTTATACCCTTTCTTGCCAGCCACGCTGTGGAGTACTTGGATGCGTGTGATGGAGCATTGTCCTGCATGAAAATCATGTTTTTCTTGAAGGATGCAGACTTCTTCCTGTACCACTGCTTGAAGAAGGTGTCTTCCAGAAACTGGCAGTAGGACTGGGAGTTGAGCTTGACTCCATCCTCAACCCGAAAAGGCCCCACAAGCTCATCTTTGATGATACCAGCCCAAACCAGTACTCCACCTCCACCTTGCTGGCGTCTGAGTCGGACTGGAGCTCTCTGCCCTTTACCAATCCAGCCACGGGCCAATCCATCTGGCCCATCAAGACTCACTCTCATTTCATCAGTCCATAAAACCTTAGAAAAATCAGTCTTGAGATATTTCTTGGCCCTGTCTTGACGTTTCAGCTTGTGTGTCTTGTTCAGTGGTGGTCGTCTTTCAACCTTTCTTACCTTGGCCATGTCTCTGAGTATTGCACACCTTGTGCTTTTGGGCACTCCAGTGATGTTGCAGCTCTGAAATATGGCCAAACTGGTGGCAAGTGGCATCTTGGCAGCTGCACGCTTGACTTTTCTCAGTTCATGGGCAGTTATTTTGCGCCTTGGTTTTTCCACACGCTTCTTGCGACCCTGTTGACTATTTTGAATGAAACGCTTGATTGTTCGATGATCACTCTTCAGAAGCTTTGCAATTTTAAGAGTGCTGCATCCCTCTTCAAGATATCTCACTATTTTTGACTTTTCTGAGCCTGTCAAGTCCTTCTTTTGACCCATTTTGCCAAAGGAAAGGAAGTTGCCTAATAATTATGCACACCTGATATAGGGTGTTGATGTCATTAGACCACACCCCTTCTCATTACAGAGATGCACATCACCTAATATGCTTAATTGGTAGTAGGCTTTCGAGCCTATACAGCTTGGAGTAAGACAACATGCATAAAGAGGATGATGTGGTCAAAATACTCATTTGCCTAATAATTCTGCACTCCCTGTGTATATATATACAGGGAGTGCAGAATTATTAGGCAAGTTGTATTTTTGAGGATTAATTTTATTATTGAACAACAACCATGTTCTCAATGAACCCAAAAAACTCATTAATATCAAAGCTGAATAGTTTTGGAAGTAGTTTTTAGTATGTTTTTAGTTATAGCTATTTTAGGGGGATATCTGTGTGTGCAGGTGACTATTACTGTGCATAATTATTAGGCAACTTAACAAAAAACAAATATATACCCATTTCAATTATTTATTTTTACTAGTGAAACCAATATAACATCTCAACATTCACAAATATACATTTCTGACATTCAAAAACAAAACAAAAACAAATCAGTGACCAATATATCCACCTTTCTTTGCAAGGACACTCAAAAGCCTGCCATCCATGGATTCTGTCAGTGTTTTGATCTGTTCACCATCAACATTGCGTGCAGCAGCAACCACAGCCTCCCAGACACTGTTCAGAGAGGTGTACTGTTTTCCCTCCTTGTAAATCTCACATTTGATGATGGACCACAGGTTCTCAATGGGGTTCAGATCAGGTGAACAAGGAGGCCATGTCATTAGATTTTCTTCTTTTATACCCTTTCTTGCCAGCCACGCTGTGGAGTACTTGGACGCGTGTGATGGAGCATTGTCCTGCATGAAAATCATGTTTTTCTTGAAGGATGCAGACTTCTTCCTGTACCACTGCTTGAAGAAGGTGTCTTCCAGAAACTGGCAGTAGGACTGGGAGTTGAGCTTGACTCCATCCTCAACCCGAAAAGGCCCCACAAGCTCATCTTTGATGATACCAGCCCAAACCAGTACTCCACCTCCACCTTGCTGGCGTCTGAATCGTACTGGAGCTCTCTGCCCTTTACTAATCCAGCCACGGGCCCATCCATCTGGCCCATCAAGACTCACTCTCATTTCATCAGTCCATAAAACCTTAGAAAAATCAGTCTTGAGATATTTCTTGGCCCAGTCTTGACATTTCAGCTTGTGTGTCTTGTTCAGTGGTGGTCGTCTTTCAGCCTTTCTTACCTTGGCCATGTCTCTGAGTATTGCACACCTTGTGCTTTTGGGCACTCCAGTGATGTTGCAGCTCTGAAATATGGCCAAACTGGTGGCAAGTGGCATCTTGGCAGCTGCACGCTTGACTTTTCTCAGTTCATGGGCAGTTATTTTGCGCCTTGGTTTTTCCACACGCTTCTTGCGACCCTGTTGACTATTTTGAATGAAACGCTTGATTGTTCGATGATCACGCTTCAGAAGCTTTGCAATTTTAAGAGTGCTGCATCCCTCTTGAAGATATCTCACTATTTTTTACTTTTCTGAGCCTGTCAAGTCCTTCTTTTGACCCATTTTGCCAAAGGAAAGGAAGTTGCCTAATAATTATGCACACCTGATATAGGGTGTTGATGTCATTAGACCACACCCCTTCTCATTACAGAGATGCACATCACCTAATATGCTTAATTGGTAGTAGGCTTTCGAGCCTATACAGCTTGGAGTAAGACAACATGCATAAAGAGGATGATGTGGTCAAAATACTAATTTGCCTAATAATTCTGCACTCCCTGTATATATATATGTATATTAATGTATGTATGTATGTATATATATACACACACACATATACATACAGTGTATATATATATATATAATGAGCCAATCAAATACAGATGTAGGTATGTCACTGTAATCACACGCTGTACAATGAGCTGATCAAATCAAATACAGATGTAGGTGCTTACTGTAACCCTTCACATCTACACACTCTATTTATACTGTATTTATATATACCAATATATACACACGTATAGTCTATTGCCTATAATGTCACATGACATATATATATATATATATATATATATATATATATACACACGTATAGTCTATTGCCTATAATGTCACATGACACATATATATATATATATATATATATATATATATATATATATATATATACACACGTATAGTCTATTGCCTATAATGTCACATGACATATATATATATATATATATATATATATATATATATATATATACAATTTCTCAAAAAAAATTGTATCTGTCCGGTATTTTTGTGACAGACACCTGGCAAGTGTAGGGATGTGGTTTATTTGTTTCTCTCTGTGAGTCCCCCACCCATCTAGTACCACGTAATGTTTGTATTAGGAAGGAGGGCTCATTGCATTTAGAAGATATATAGATAATAGCTATATGAAAGATTTGGGCAGTACAGGAAGTGTTTCTGAAATATGCTTTTCAACATTAAAGGGATATGAAACGCAAAATTTTTATTTCGTGATTCAGATAGAGAATATCATTTTAAAAAAAGTTTCCAATTTACTTCAAATTTGCTTCATTCTCTTGTTATTCTTTGTTTACTTGATATCTAGATCGGTAGCATGCACGTCATGACAGGAAATAGTGCTACCATCTAGTACTCTTGCTAACGCACAACCTCGTTTCAAAACTGCTGCCATATAATACTGCAGACACGTGCACGCTCGTGAGATTGTGTTCTTGCTTTTCAACCAAGAATAATAAGAAAACAAAGACAATTTGATAATAAAAGTAACTTGGAAAGTTGTTTAAAATTGTATGCTCTACCTGAATCGCAAAATAGATTTTGGGTTTTATGTCCCTTTAAACGGACTACTGCGACTATTAATAATTCGCTTGCAATTTGGGCAAAGGTGATTCATTTTATATGAATATAAAAATGTGGCTGATTATACTCTTTATCTAATGTGAAATTTAATGGAACCCAACATTTTTATTTCTTGATTCAGATACAACTTGCTTCTATTATCAATTTGCTTCATTCTCTTGGTATCCTTTATTGAAGGGGCAGCAATAGACTACTGGGAGCGAGCTGAACACATTGATAAGCCAATAATTAGAGGTATATTTGTGCAGCCACCAATCATAAAATAGGTTCCAGCTCTTGAGCCTACCTAGGTATGCTTTTCAACAAAGGGTACCAAGAGAACTAAGCAAATTAGATAGCAGAAGAAAATTGGAAAGCAGAATAAAATTGTATGCTGTATTTGAATAATGAAGATCAAATATGGGGTTTCATATCTCTTTAAATGCTGGGAACACACCTGTTCCCAAGGATAAAAACTACCTTTAGAGAATTCCAGAGGCTTCATCGTACCAGTGAAATTTCTTGGAGAATTTTGCAAGCCCAGCGACCAAAAACTTTAAAAAAAATCAATTTACCAAGATGTGTTTTTTTTAGTGAATGTAATTCAATAATGGGTTGCTAAATCCAGGGAGTAAAAAAGAAAACAGCTAGGTTTCCTAAGAGGAAAGATGCAGCCAACCAGCAACATACAATTTGTTCCCCAAAAATTCTACTGTGATAGACAAAGACCTAGTAACACCCTCAGCAATAGTAAGATCAAGAGTATGTGGTCAAGCCGCAGTGTTGCAGTAGTGCACGTAGCTGAGATGGAATGAGCAGTACTATAGCTCTGAGTCATTAACACAAGGCAAGTTTCCTGTTTATTGAGGACAGTGGTTGGGTTTGTGAATTAGTGAGTAAGTTTGCTCTATGATAACTAAGCCAGACTGACACATGCGACATAGGAAAGAACCACAGAAGGAACGGCCTATACCAGAGATATAAAGTTTTAATGTTGTAACTCTATGATTATCTTATGAGGCTAATTTAAATCTGTCCCTAATTAGCTACAATAAGGGATACAATAAATATAAGTTTGTGAAAGCAAAATAATGCACATTTTGCTAACAAAATATCTGTGCAAATACTTCCCAAACTATATATTTTTAGAGCTTTCACAGTGTAGTACTTTATTAAAAAAGTCAAAATTAAACTTTAATTATTCAGACTGAGCATACAGCTCTGAGGCACCAGTATTAAAACAACTTTGTCACATACGTTCATTATTTATTTTGACCTCTTTTCATGTGATTTAGCTCTGACAGTTGTTATTAAGTTATTAACAAAGCAGTAGTCAGAGACAGAAAATCTTTATTATCATATAAACAAAAAAATGTTGAAACTGGGCAAGACCTGATAGAAGTCCCTTTTATCACTGAATTTAGTGATGATCATGGAATAATCAGAAATATTTTGAAAAGACATTGGCACATTCTTAAAGCTGACCCATTGATAGGAGACAAACTTCTACCGACACCGAAATTCATATTTAGAAAAACAAAGAACCTTAGGTCTTTGTTAGCACCAAGTGAATTTAAAGATAAGATCAAAAAGGATAAAATAAAGTTGTAAAAAACAGATATTAACCATATCTTCTACAGGAGAAGAATTAATGATAAAAGATTTAATTAGATGTACAACTAAGGGAGTTATTTACGTATTACAATGTACCTGCAAATTAATCTACTTTGGTGAAACCAAAAGAATGTTAAAAGACAGGATTAGGGAGCACATCCTTTGTATTGAAAATAAGGCAGACGACACAAGATTGTATAAACACTTTAAAGAGATTCATAAAGGGCGAATAAATTATCTGAAATATTGGGGTATACATAAAATAAAAACTAATTGGAGGGGAGGTAATATAGACAAATATCTCCTACTGAAAGAAGCAGAATATATTTATAAATACAACACCCTATATCCAGTAGGCTTAAACTCCGAACTGGATATCTCACCTTTCTTATTAGATTAAAAAGAATTTGAAAATTAATAGTATGTATAATTTCTTCACATATAGTTTCTTTTATATTTTATTTATTTTTTATTATTATTTTTTTCTATGTATTTCTTATATAAAAATTAAACTCACTGTACTTGTATTGTCACAAGATATTCTTTAATTATTTATATATTAATTTATGCTTAATCACTTTGTTACAATTATGTAACAAAATATTGTAACACTAAATAACACTCCTGAAATTTTATGTTTTTTAGATAATGATATGATTTAAAAGCCTTATCACACTTTTCACTGAATAAAATATATTGTTATTCATGTGATATACCAATGTTTTCATATAACATATTTAATGGCTATCATGTCTATTTTTAGAATCTATTATTGCCAATACCAACTTTATGATCTATTATTGCCGATACCACTTTATCACCTTTTGGTATACGATTATTTATACCACATTAAGAAGTGGGACCAATTAAAAAGTTTGGCTACATTTAAAAGGAAGTACTGGACTGCAATTTCTTCATCTTGAAAAAGCCCTCATGTAGGGAGAAACGCGTTGATGTTTTTATCTATGCAGCCAGAATAATTTCTACTATTTGTAATATTTGCAATCTGTGCTAAAGTACCCTCTGTAGACAGCAGAGGTGTAATTGGGACTCTATCCAAGATTTTCTCCAGGCTTTAACACTGCTAAATATCAGGTACAATACACCTAAAGCCTGTGAGAATCTCTGAAAAATCTGCACTGTTTAGTGCTAAAGACAAGGTCCAGTTTTACCTAAGCCTCCTATTACAAACATTCTTAAGAATCCCTCAGTATCCAGCACTAAGAGCGGATACCGTTTCATTACTGATAGCGGACAAGCTAATCATCCGAGGTGTTTGAATGTGACATCATCCAATCGGACCAGAGCAGCTTACGAGATCTGTTACACATGATCCAACGGCGAAAAGGCGCACTACACACGGATGTTAAATGGATAGTAAGTCAAGCTGTGGTTCCATAACTACTATTACTCCTCCAAGTCAGGTACTGTACTATATTATCTACCTAAGGATTGTGCATAATACCCGCATACCCGTGGTTTTGCAAAAGAAAAATATAAGTCTGCCTGGGACTAATTTGTCTGGAAAAGTTTAATAAAATATTCTTCTGGCAACTTTTTACCAATATTCGTTTGCAAACGATTTGTTTTATTAATTTTTTAGTGGTGGCAATATACTAATTTTTACAATCATTTACCTAACCGGAGACGTCCAATATTTTATTGTTTGCTTTGTTAAAATTGCTTTGTTTTAAGTTACGGAGTAATGAATGCCATATTACTGCTGATCTATGTCTGTTTAGTGTCTACTTTGCTGCAACTGCTGTGATTTTAGATACAAAGTAACTACTGCTGTTATAATATTGCTGCTTTATTTTATTTTGTTTAATAAATGTAATCCCATTATTTTTTAAAGAGGTAAATTTTTTATTTTTTTTTAGAATACACAGATCTTTAAATACTAACCTTTACCTTTAGCCTTTGAGCACTCCTAAGTACACTTCTTGCCTATATAACGTTTTAATGTTGTAAATTTATTATTATCTTATGAGGCTAATTTAAATCTGTCCCTAATTAGCTACAATAAGGGATACAATAAATATAAGTTTGTGAAAGCAAAATAATGCACATTTTGCTAACAAAATATCTGTGCAAATACTTCCCAAACTATATATATTTTTGAGCTTTCACAGTGTAGTACTTTATTAAAAAAGTCAAAATTAAACTTTAATTATTCGGACAGAGCATACAGCTCTGAGGCACCAGTATTAAAACAACTTTGTCACATACGTTCATTGATTATTTTGACCCCTTTTCATGTGATTAAGCTCTGACAGTTGTGGCTTTTCTCATTTTTAGAACAGAAAAAGTACATTGCAGACGTCTCTAACCCTGCTACATATCGTCCTCAATTGGCTTTAACAAATAAGAACTGTAAAACATTGTACTTTGTAGCCTTTCCCTCCAAATGAGAAAAGTGGTGGCATTTGGCTATTGAAAAGCAATTACAGAAAACATGATATTAATTTGCTTCAAAATTTTTTGTAATTACAAGGTGTTTACTGTCCCTTTAATGTCCTTTCCTTAAAGAAATATTAAACAGTCTGTTTTACTGTAATAAAAAATCACTAAGCATTGGGTTATACTTAAAGGGATACTAAACCCAATTTGTTTCTTTAATTTTTTCTTTTCATTTTTTCTTTTCAAGCAACTTTCTAATTTACGCCTATTATCAATTCTTCTTCATTCTCTTACAATCCTTATTTGAAAAGCAAGAATGTAAGCTTAGGAGCCGGCCCATTTTTTGTTCAGCACATGGGTTTGCGCTTGCTGATTGGTGGCTAAATGTATTACTTTTTTTGTGTGTGCAGGGTCTATTACTTCCTGTTACAGCTCCACAAGTGTGCTGGGGTCTCTACTTGAAGGCATTTATCGCTTGATGGCATACGTCTTATAGAGCAACTTGAGCTGGCTTTCTCTAGCATTCACCAGTCAATGCTAAGGGCAGTGGTTATGCCGAGAATTTCTAAGTGCTCATTGTGCTTATCGGTTATGGGAAGTGAACATTTGTTTTCCCAGAAATGCAAAACATTAGTCATTGTAGGTCATACATTTCTAATGAATACTAAAGTAATTCATCTTTATTTTTTTTACAGTGCAGATTTAATTTAAAGGCATCAAGACAAAGTACAGCATCAGTAAAGTGCAATATGTAATTCTATATTTTCCCTGAAAACTAAAGGGGTTGAGATAAAGCTGTTTTTTATTTACCTCTTTATTTTACAGCATTCACACAGTTGGGGGTCGATCCGATATAAAGCGTCGCCCGCAAAAGCCGGCGACGCCAATATTTGCGCAGATTTGGTATCACATATACGGCGTAACCTAGAAGTTACGCGCGTATATTTCTGCCGTCGCCCGCAGTTTTTTGGGCCATAGGCAGGTATACCAAACCCGCGCAGTTTGGTATCCAATATGCAGCGTAAGGACTTACGTGGCGAAAATGGAGAAAACTTACTCCATTTTCACCTCGCCACAAAAAGCAGCCGTAAGAAGCCTTACGCTGACTATTGGAGCCCCGTAACTCCCTAAACTAACTAGAAAATAAACCTAACACCTAACGCATGCGCAATGTCTATCTCCCTGTCAACCGCGATCTGCTAAAATAAACCTAACACCTAACGCATGCGCAATGTCTATCTACCTGTCAACCGCGATCCCCCCCCCCCCCCGAAATCCCTAATAAAGTTATTACCCCCTAAACCGCCGCTCCCGGACCCCGCCGCCATCTACATAAACTAACCCCCTACTGTGAGCCTCTAAAACCGCCGCCATCTACCTTATCTATCCCCTAATCTGACCCCTTACACCGCCGCCACCTATATAAAAATGATTAACCCCTAATGTAAGCCCCTTACACCGCCGCCATCTCTATTAAAATGATTAACCCCTAATTTAATCTACCTACCCCGCCGCCAGCTATATTATCTATATTAACCCTAAGTATATTATAGTTAATATAGGTATTACATTATATATATTAACTATATTAACCCTAATTATATTAGGGTTAATATAGTTAATATAGTTACTATAGTATTTATATTAACTATATTAACTCTATCTAACCCTAACTAAATTTATATTAAATTAATCTAATTCATTTATAAACTAAAATGTTCCTATTTAAATCTGAATACTTACCTATAAAATAAGCCCTAAGATAGCTACAATATAATTAATAATTACATTGTAGCTATGTTAGGGTTAATATTTATTTTACAGGTAAATTGTTAATTATTTTAACTAGGTATAATAGATATTAAATAGTTATTAACTATTTAATATCTACCTAGTTAAAATAATTACCCAATTACCTGTAAAATAAATCCTAACCTAAGTTACAAATACACCTACACTATCAATAAATTAAATAAACTACAAACATCTATCTAAAAATACAATTAAATTAACTAAACTAAATTACAAAAAAAAACAAACACTAAATTACAAAAAATAAAAAAAAGATTACAAGATATTTAAGCTAATTACACCTATTCTAAGCCCCCTAATAAAATAATAAACCCCCAAAATAAAAAAAATTCCCTGCCCTATTCTAAATTCAACAAATTTCAAAGCTCTTTACCTTACCAGCCCTTAAAAGGGCCTTTTGTGGGGCATGCCCCAAAGAATTCAGCTCTTTTGCATACAAGAAATACAATACCCCCCCCCCCCCCATTACAACCCACCACCCACATACCCCTATTCTAAACCCACCCAAACCCCCCTTAAAAAAGCCTAACACTACCCCCCTGAAGATCTCCCTACCTTGTCTTCACCACACCGGGCCGAACTCCTGATCCGATCCGGGCGATGTCTTCCTCCAAGCGGCAAAGAAGAATTCTTCCTCCGGCGATGTCTTCCTCCAAGCGGCAAAGAAGAATTCTTCCTCCGGCGACGTCTTCCTCCAAGCGGCAGCAAAGTCTTCATTCTTCCGGCGGCATCTTCAATCTTCTTTCTTCGCTCCGCCGCCGCGGAGCATCCATCACGGCCGACTGCTGAACTTGGAATGATGTACCTTTAAATGACGTCATCCAAGATGGCGTCCGCCGAATTCCGATTGGCTGATAGGATTCTATCAGCCAATCGGAATTAAGTTAAAAAAATCTGATTGGCTGATTGAATCAGCCAATCAGATTCAAGTTCAATCCGATTGGCTGATCCAATCAGCCAATCAGATTGAGCTCGCATTCTATTGGCTGATCGGAACAGCCAATAGAATGCGAGCTCAATCTGATTGGCTGATTGGATCAGCCAATCGGATTGAACTTGAATCTGATTGGCTGATTCAATCAGCCAATCAGATTTTTTTAACTTAATTCCGATTGGCTGATAGAATCCTATCAGCCAATCGGAATTCGGCGGACGCCATCTTGGATGACGTCATTTAAAGGTACATCATTCCAAGTTCAGCAGTCGGCCGGGATGGATGCTCCGCGGCGGCGGAGCGAAGAAAGAAGATTGAAGATGCCGCCGGAAGAATGAAGACTTTGCTGCCGCTTGGAGGAAGACGTCGCCGGAGGACGAATTCTTCTTTGCCGCTTGGAGGAAGACATCGCCGGAGGAAGAATTCTTCTTTGCCGCTTGGAGGAAGACATCGCCCGGATCGGATCAGGAGTTCGGCCCGGTGTGGTGAAGACAAGGTAGTGAGATCTTCAGGGGGGTAGTGTTAGGCTTTTTTAAGGGGGGTTTGGGTGGGTTTAGAATAGGGGTATGTGGGTGGTGGGTTGTAATGGGGGGGGGGGTATTGTATTTCTTGTATGCAAAAGAGCTGAATTCTTTGGGGCATGCCCCACAAAAGGCCCTTTTAAGGGCTGGTAAGGTAAAGAGCTTTGAAATTTGTTGAATTTAGAATAGGGCAGGGAATTTTTTTTTATTTTGGGGGTTTATTATTTTATTAGGGGGCTTAGAATAGGTGTAATTAGCTTAAATATCTTGTAATCTTTTTTTTATTTTTTGTAATTTAGTGTTTGTTTTTTTTGTAATTTAGTTTAGTTAATTTAATTGTATTTTTAGATAGATGTTTGTAGTTTATTTAATTTATTGATAGTGTAGGTGTATTTGTAACTTAGGTTAGGATTTATTTTACAGGTAATTGGGTAATTATTTTAACTAGGTAGATATTAAATAGTTAATAACTATTTAATATCTATTATACCTAGTTAAAATAATTAACAATTTACCTGTAAAATAAATATTAACCCTAACATAGCTACAATGTAATTATTAATTATATTGTAGCTATCTTAGGGTTTATTTTATAGGTAAGTATTTAGATTTAAATAGGAACATTTTAGTTTATAAATGAATTAGATTAATTTAATATAAATTTAGTTAGGGTTAGATAGAGTTAATATAGTTAATATAAATACTATAGTAACTATATTAACTATATTAACCCTAATATAATTAGGGTTAATATAGTAAATATATATAATGTAATACCTATATTAACTATAATATACTTAGGGTTAATATAGATAATATAGCTGGCGGCGGGGTAGGTAGATTAAATTAGGGGTTAATCATTTTAATAGAGATGGCGGCGGTGTAAGGGGCTTACATTAGGGGTTAATAATTTTAATATAGATGGCGGCGGTGTTAGGGGCTCACTTTAGGGGGTTATAGATATAATATAGCTGGCGGCGGGGTACGGGAGCGGCGGTTTAGGGGTTAATAGCATTTTTATTGTTAGGCTAGTGAGGGGGGATAGCGGATAGAGGGTTAGACAGTGCGGGCTATGTTAGGGAGGCGTGTTAGACAGTGCGGGCTATGTTAGGGAGGCGTGTTAGACAGTGCGGGTGTTTTAGACTTTAGTCAGGTTTTATAGGCGCCGGCAGATTCTAACGTGGCGCAAGTCACTGGCGACGCCAGAAATTTGTACTTACGCAGATTTCTGGACATCGCTGGTTTGTCAGACTTACGGCACGTTAGCATCTGACGGCGCCATATATGGGATAGCTCGAGTTGCGAGCTGAAACTGCGGGCGACGCCGGTTCCCTCGCTTGCGCCGCAAACTGCGATCGATATCGGATCGCGCCCTTGATGCCTAAGACCATATAACAAATTCATCATAGAAACATTGTTTTATTTTAAAGGGACATGAAACCCAAACTTTTTCTTTCATGATTTAGGTAGAACATCCCATTTTAAACAACTCTCCAGTTTACTTCTATTATCAAATTTGCTTCATTCTCTTGGTATCATTTGTTGAAGGAGCAGCAATGCACTACTGGTCTCTAACTGAACACATGGGCCAATAACAATCAGTATATATATATATGCAGCCACCAATCAACAGCTAGAACCTAGGTTCGTTACTGCTACTGAGCTTTGCTAGATCAAACTTTCAGCAAGGCATAACAAGAGAAGGAAGCAAATTAAATAATAGAGGTAAATTGTATGCTCTGTCTAAATCGTGAATGTCTAATTATGACTTTACTGTAATGTTACTGGGATACTCTAAAGTATATTCATGAATGCTAAGCACATTTCTTACCTGGATTTTTTGTATGCGTGCCCATGGAATACCAGCTCAGTATTGATTCATTGCACTCTGAGGCTCATGAAATATGATAACAATTTGTGACCATATTGATTATAAAATGTTGTATGTCAGTTAAAATACTGGATTACAACTGAGTCATAATTAATAGTGACCCAGGCCCCTAATTAAAACCATCATATAACAGAGCAGTTAGTTATTAATTGATCTAATAGGTTTTCCAATCAATAAGATGAGCCAAAAACTGATTTAGAAAAAATATATATAAAATAATAAAGCAACAAAATGTAATTAGACATACTAATAGAAAACCCAAAAATCTATAGGAAGTAGGTGTATAAAATGTTTTTTTAGTAGATTTTCTCAAGAATGTTCTGACACCTTCATGCACGAAACACATCGCCATAGCAAAAGTAAAATATGACAGATAATTAATTCAATATTGATGACGAATGAATGCAGATTTTTCAATTTAAACAATAATTCTTATTCATAATGTGCAGCATTAATAACTTTATATAATGTTGATTACTTTTATAATTAACCTGTTTAAACCTCCAAACAATTACAATTACATTTAGATGATAATATTTAATTGATATTTAGTTGGAATTTGAACTTTGATATCTTTTTTATTAAACAAAAAATTAATTGGTTTATTAGCATGTGAACTGAGTATGTGACAGAGAAAATGTGTTTGCAGCAGGTTTAGTTGTAGAATTTGAAAAGTTAAAAAAAAAATGCATTGCACAAAAGGAATATTACTCACTGCTACAAATACCCAAGAGATACCTGCAGCCACCAATTTCTGTGGGAAGAGGGGATGTGCCACATGCACAACACAAAATACTGCAGATGCAGTGCATCCTGTAGACTGTGAGCTCTCCGGAGCAGGGCCCTCTTCCCAGGGCCGCCACTAGAAATTTTGGGGCCCCTGACTTTTTTGAATTTTTGACCAAGTGACTAAAACATATACAGTATGCACTTTATTCTTAAGTGTCTATTTAAACTTGGAAATGTAAAGGTAGTAACATACAAACACAAAGACACACTCATACACTGAAACACACACTCACACATAAAGATTCACATATAGACACTCTAGCAGACACGCAAAGAAACACACTCAGACACAGACACCCAAACAGACATTCAGTACTTGATTACATTGACCTGACAAGTAATGAGGCAGACTACAGTTTTGTAAAAAAAGGAGATTTAGAATACAAAATATGGAGTTCTGATTATCTTTTTGTAAAGGAAGATGCCAACTAAATGATGTAAAAAATATAAGTTACAAACATGTTAAAAATATTACAACAATTTTAAGATCTGGTTAAATGCAGGATTTAGGCTTGTTGGTATGTATTTCAAAATTAGGTCAGCTGTAGTGTAAACTGAACAGTTTTAATTTAACCTGTCTCATTTCAAACACTGAGCAATCTTAGTCTGAGAGTATAACATTTTATGCAGATGTAAAAATCTTAGATAAAATGCCTCCTTGCATCTGGAAAGTCCTTGCATAAAGGGGCAGTAAACTGGAATGTAATTAATATATAAATTAAATTTATATAAATAAAAAGATGTATATCTGCCAAAAGGGCACCTACCATTTGTGTTTTGAGGAGGAAACATTTCTGCATGGTTTTAAATATAGAATTTCTACAGCATTGTCAAATAATCATAAATACACTGCTGCTAAAAAGAAACTGCTTGCACAAAGAAATAAAAAACTTTTGCTAATTAAGTCCTACCTCCTCTGCAAATGAAAGTGATCGGCTGTCTGACTCAGACACACACTGTACAAACAAAGTGCCAAGTCTGTCTCACAATGTGCATAGTGGTTTAGTGCACTCTCAGAAATCCTCTCAAATGCTAATACTTTACTCCTTGTAATAACATTTCTCATGCTGAATTAGCACTCTGCTGTAGTACCCACTGGTGGCTGCAAAAAAATTTTTTAGTTCTTTCCTCATGGGGCCCCCCTGGCCCATTGGGCCCCTGACAGGTGTCACCCCTGATGGCAGCCCTGCCTCTTCCTCCTGTACTATACAAATAAATGATAATATTAATAAAAGAGGAGGAACTAGACTGCATAATATAGTGATTAAAGAAGCAAGGCTGCACTCATTGGGCTGTTTGCAAAGCATTTAGTGCCAGATCATTAGTGGATCACAAATTTGCACTCCACTCAAAAATACCAGCGCACGAAAATATATGCTAATATTACAAGTTAGCTGCAATGCGAACGCAACCTCACTCATGACAGCATGCTTCCATAGGCTCCAATGAGAGCCTCGTTTTCATGCAGTGAGACATGGCTGAGAACCTAGCACAGTGCTGTTTATTTTCTAACACCCCCGATCCACCAACTTTAGCCCTTAAAAACTGCTTTGTGCAGTTATTTTTATAGAAATGAAAGATGGTCATATTTTTTATTTTTTATTAATGATGTGCACACTTAAGTTTGGGGGCAATTGGGGAACATTTTTAAAATTAACCAGAGATCTGATCTCTGATTAATTTCTTGAGCGCTAATTGCTTCCCGGAAGCTCGCAGTAGCATTAACCAGCCACTTGTATTTGCTGGTTATTTATTGTGCTACTGTAAACGGGTGAATTTTGCAATTAACTGGCATGGTCAATTTACTTCTATTATCAAATTTACTTTTTTCTCTTGGAATCCTTTGTTGAAAAGGTATTCTCAGGAGCAGCAATACACTTCTGAGAACTAGCAGTATGCACATATATGCTTCTTGGCATTGGCTCACCAGGTGTGCTCAGCTAGCTCCCAGTGCATTGCTGCTGTGAAACTAACAATAGGGTTGATTACAATTTATTGGTTTTAATTTCTGAAAAGTCCTGTGATCATAATCCATTTTGAGAGACTTTTCAATGCCTTTTTGAGACCAGTTTTTCAATATAGACATCTCAAGTCACCTGATAAAACCCCAGAAGGGTATTTTAGATGTCTTTGCAACTATTTCAAGACTAGAAGTTTTATCTTAATCATGTTCAAAACAATCTGAAATGGTCACAGGAGACAGGGTATCATATATGGTATAGATTAATTAAAGCTCTATTCGTCACTATTGTATAGGCTGACTGCAGTTTGCAGGGCACACATTTAAATATGTTTATATACATAAGTAAATGTGTTAAGTAAGTGATATCCTGTACAGCTAAGAATATCTGCAGGAACCCAACATCTACAAATGGTGTGTAGCAATCTCTATCTCATGACTGGGTTTTTATAGTGCACTTGCCTTCATGCAGTTCTTTCGCCTACATTGTTGAACTCGCGCTCACAAATATCTCGTTTAGGAGTTCAATAATGTAGGTGCAAGCACTTTGAAACTGTCAGGGTTTCTCCCTTACTTCAATAGTTATTTGCTGCTTTTTATCTTGGCTGCCATTTTGACTCACCTGTCTTTTCTCTTGCCTGTAGCAGAGTGTGTAATGCTGCTCACTACTCCCAGGCTCCCTTTTATGGCCAAACCATCATCAGAAAGACAGGTTGCAGTCCCAGAATGATGATGTCATCACTCTCTCTTTTACTGCCTCAGTCCTGTTTGCCATTGCCTTTCCATTGTCTCTGATCTCTCTGTGAGTTCCTGTGTTCCTGTCTCTGTGTATAACCTGGCTTGTTTCCTCTTTAATAATCTTTTATTGAGATTTTTAGTAACAACAGCACAATGAAAATGTTCATTCACAACAACAACAAAAAATACAGATGTGTAAATGTTGACTGAAACATAAAGAATAAATATACAGGAAAGGGTTTGGTCAGCGAGTTACAAATACACGAAAATATACAGATATAAGCATATGCAATGAACATATAAACATATGAAACCTCTGTTTTCTATTTAATGCTCTCCATAGTACTCAGAAGGTCACTTTTGGACCTAACACCAACTCGTATTCAAATGAGAGAAGAGTTAAGGAAGTATAAATCAATGATATAGGTATATTGTTAAATTTATATTATTATATTGAGACCCCTCTGTGGGTCCTAGAGCGTAACTGAGTTAGTAAAACACTGCTTAAAAATCAGTGGGTAAGCACCGCTTAGGCATTAATATAGTGCTGCAGTTTTTATAATAAACTCATGAACTATGAGATATACACATACACATCCGTACAAATATATGTAGTAGAACAAAACTTAGGGACTTTGAAGTATGTCTATTACATATGCATGCAAAAAATGATGGAGTAGAACAAGAGACGGCTGAACTCCTATATGTATTCATGTGGGATCTACTAGTAGTAGTCTTCTGTCTGCCCACTATAGTTAATCTGATGATGATATAGAAAGATTTCTACATAAAAATACTATCATGGAGCATACACTTTGTAGTACTGTGTCATTGTGACTTTAGTTATCCAGTTAAGGCTGCAATGCTGTGTAAGGCACAATAGCAGAGGTAATTACAGAAGGTCTAAATGTAGATGTCCCTTAACTAACATAGGGAAATAGTTGCCAGAAACAATATTATAAACATGTAACCTAAAAGAGACACAAGGCTAAATCAAACTTGGGTGTGCATGGCTTCAGTAATAGTTGATACTTGTTGAGGGTATGATAGTGTATAGTACTATTTAAGCATTAGAATGAACTAGAACCTGTAAACTGAAGCTAACTTGGTAAACAAAGTGTAAGAAAACTCTATCAACCCGAGATAAACATAATGCAAAGGTTACCACAAAAATCAGCAAACTGGATACATTCTGTATGAGCGGATAGGAGATGTTCAGACTAATCGCCCCACCATAGGGCTAATACATTGCAAAGAGAATATGGGCATACAGATGAATTGCCATAACAATATATAAGAAATATAAAAAATAAAATAAAAGACATAGGCAGTTCTCCTTTCCAGGTTCAACAGACAACCCACTTCGCTACCCTATGCCACAAGGCAGAGTCGTTGGGACAGGTTCTGTCTCTGCTCTCCATAGGACCTCGCTTCAGAGACGTCGAGGGCTCATGAAACTATGGTTCGTCACCGGGGCAAGAAAGCAGGTATGTCCTAAGTGTTGGTTTGCTGTATCACTTTTCAAAAAGCAACTACGTCTCCACTAGGATTGCTGAAGCCCGGTATGTTTGTGTAGTAGGAGCCTGGATACATGCTGGCTAGGTATTTCCATCTGCGCTCAGCCCTATGGCCCCCAGCGATCGGCCGCAACACAAGAGAACCAGGGAACCGCTGCTCCGTGTCCAATATATAATTGGGGCCAGATCCTGAAGTAGAAAGGCTCTCCTTTGTCAACTCCTTCAAAGCAGGCATTGCGGCATCGCTTCGCTGTTCCTCTAGCCGAGCATGTTTGACAACAAGGTGTTTATCCTGCCGGCTTGTGTACTGTTGTCTGGAGGATGTTAGTGCAGATCTGTATGGCATTCCATCTGCGTATATATCACCCCGCACATCTTTTAGAATTCCTACGAGGGAGTTAAAATGTGTCTCCATCTTGGAAGCTACCATTTGCAGCAAGGTAGCAACGGTGATCACCATTATGGGTTATTATTGATAGCCTTGTAGCCGTTACGCTCTTTTCTAATATTCTGGAGTTTAGCCAGTGTTGGACATTAGTTGCAGCAAGCTTTACCCGATTTCAAGTAAACCGGGGGGGGTAAGAAAACTTATGTGAGGCCGCCGCCTTCAGGCTCAATCGGTTAGGTTTGGATCCTCTGAGAAGATTGGCTCAATAAAAAAAACTGCCACCGCTTTCTGTTACCTCTCCGCAATAAGTATACACAATTTTTACTTAGGATGATTTCAAATGAGTAAGATATTCATCAGAAAATTTATGAGTTCATTAGAGCTTTCCAGTTTAGCATTTTAGCATGGCTGCGGCTCGGACACCCCCCCCCCCCTCCCAAACCTGGCTTGTTTGACATCCCTTCTAGTTCCTGATCCCTGGCTAGTTCCTGACTTCGCTGATCTTCGTATTCCTGACCCCGACTTGTCTGACTACTCGTTTTGTTTCCGGACCCTGCTCGTCTGAGTATCTGCTCTGGCTTTGACTCCTGGCTTGTCATTTGGATTTTGGACTCGTTATAATTTTTTGTTATTTTTTAATAAAGATGTGATTAATTTAGCATTTTACATCTCTGGTTACTGGTACCCTGACAACAACACACTTTTGTAAATGTTATTGAAATAAAAAGATGCATCCCCGGGCATGAAGGCACAATCTCATTTGAACATCTTCTATAAATATAGGATGTTTTAAGGAGGTTTACATTTTACAGTTTCAGTACTGTTAAAATCCAATATAAGAAGATATCATAAGTCCTTGTAAGTCTCCATTTTGTTTAAAAAAATCACGCCAAACCAGAAACAATGCATTTACAATCAATATAAATATTGTTAAAAAATATATATATATATTAAAGTGATGTTAAGCAATCATACGCAGTATGCCCATCATGTAAATATCCAAATGGAATTCAGATGGTTAAGCAGTGGTGAGGATAGGTCCTGATTACAATAGGTGAATCTCATAGCTGTAATTTGAGTATTTTCCTTCCACAGTTTACAAGGAGGGTAATTACTGCCCGTTACTATAACCTTAAGAGGTGTGAATGGGCTATTGTATCAGTCAGTTTCTGGTGACCTTCCAGTCTCTATTTATCCGAAAACAGGTAATTAACACACTTTAATGCTTTTCTGGGACCTGTTCTGTTGAAAAGACACTTGTGGCTGTGAGCTTTTAACAAACAAATCCATTTTGCATTGTGATCACTTAGAAAACTCGCTAATTGCTAACAGCTTGTGATCGACCCCCAATGTGTTTATCCCTTATGTAGGTGCTAAACACATACTAATATGCAAGATATAGTACAATAATAAAAATAATTAAAGCATTTTTGGTAAAGGGGTAGTTTAGCGTCCTAAATTTGGAAGGTACCACATCCTGCCGTGGGGGGGGGAGAGATGTATAGGTTCCCAGCGGCAGTTGCGGCGCCCGGGAAAGAAATTGGAACAGTGTGATCAGCTCCACATTTACCTAAACATATTACCTTTATCCCACCGTGGGGGGGGGGGGGCAGGGGCGGAACTAAACTAAAAAACGTTGACCTTCCACTGCCTGCACTGATGATATGTGAGTGTGACATGATGCCTCACTAATGTCTCTGACTACAGGGGTTAGTGTTTCTGTTTTACCCATTCGTGTTTGTGTGTGTGTGTATGTATGTATGTGATTGTGTGTGTATTTATGCATGTATGTATGTGTGTGTACAGGGAGTGCAGAATTATTAGGCAAGTTGTATTTTTGAGGATTAATTTTATTATTGAACAACAACCATGTTCTCAATGAACCCAAAAAACTCATTAATATCAAAGCTGAATAGTTTTGGAAGTAGTTTTTAGTTTATTTTTAGTTATAGCTATTTTAGGGGGATATCTGTGTGTGCAGGTGACTATTACTGTGCATAATTATTAGGCCACTTAACAAAAAACAAATATATACCCATTTCAATTATTTATTTTTACCAGTGAAACCAATATAACATCTCAACATTCACAAATATACATTTCTGACATTCAAAAACAAAACAAAAACAAATCAGTGACCAATATAGCCACCTTTCTTTGCAAGGACACTCAAAAGCCTGCCATCCATGGATTCTGTCAGTGTTTTGATCTGTTCACCATCAACATTGCGTGCAGCAGCAACCACAGCCTCCCAGACACTGTTCAGAGAGGTGTACTGTTTTCCCTCCTTGTAAATCTCACATTTGATGATGGACCACAGGTTCTCAATGGGGTTCAGATCAGGTGAACAAGGAGGCCATGTCATTAGATTTTCTTCTTTTATACCCTTTCTTGCCAGCCATGCTGTGGAGTACTTGGACGCGTGTGATGGAGCATTGTCCTGCATGAAAATCATGTTTTTCTTGAAGGATGCAGACTTCTTCCTGTACCACTGCTTGAAGAAGGTGTCTTCCAGAAACTGGCAGTAGGACTGGGAGTTGAGCTTGACTCCATCCTCAACCCGAAAAGGCCCCACAAGCTCATCTTTGATGATACCAGCCCAAACCAGTACTCCACCTCCACCTTGCTGGCGTCTGAGTCGGACTGGAGCTCTCTGCCCTTTACCAATCCAGCCACGGGCCCATCCATCTGGCCCATTAAGACTCACTCTCATTTCATCAGTCCATAAAACCTTAGAAAAATCAATCTTGAGATATTTCTTGGCCCAGTCTTGACGTTTCAGCTTGTTTGTCTTGTTCGGTGGTGGTCGTCTTTCAGCCTTTCTTACCTTGGCCATGTCTCTGAGTATTGCACACCTTGTGCTTTTGGGCACTCCAGTGATGTTGCAGCTCTGAAATATGGCCAAACTGGTGGCAAGTGGCATCTTGGCAGCTGTACGCTTGACTTTTCTCAGTTCATGGGCAGTTATTTTGCGCCTTGGTTTTTCCACACGCTTCTTGCGACCCTGTTGACTATTTTGAATGAAACGCTTGATTGTTCAATGATCACGCTTCAGAAGCTTTGCAATTTTAAGAGTGCTGCATCCCTCTGCAAGATATCTCACTATTTTTGACTTTTCTGAGCCTGTCAAGTCCTTCTTTTGACCCATTTTGCCAAAGGAAAGGAAGTTGCCTAATAATTATGCACACCTGATATAGGGTGTTGATGTCATTAGACCACACCCCTTCTCATTACAGAGATGCACATCACCTAATATGCTTAATTGGTAGTAGGCTTTCGAGCCTATACAGCTTGGAGTAAGACAACATGCATAAAGAGGATGATGTGGTCAAAATACTCATTTGCCTAATAATTCTGCACTCCCTGTATGCTTGTGGAACCAGCAAATTACAGACCTTGTTACTACAGCATGGGGGGAGCAGGGGGTAAACAGTGTCACTATACAGTACCACTATATACAGTACGGGGGGCTGGACCATGTCACAGACTACTGTGGTCACTTTATAAAGTACTGGGACGGGAAGGGTCAGGCCAGCCATCTCACCGGCATATTACAGACTAACTCACTATATACAGTACTGGTGGGTTAAACAGTTTCACTATATACAGTAATAGGGGGTCAGACCATCTCACAGACTGTGGGCACAGGGTACCTCCTTTTGCAGACATGTAATCTGATTCACATTTTTTTTTTCTGTGTTAAATGGACAGTCAAGTCCAAAAAAACTTTTATGTTTCAAATAGGGCATGTCATTTTAAACAACTTTCCAATTCACTTTTATCACCAATTTTGCTTTGTTCTCTTGGTATTCTTAGTTGAAAGCTAAACCTAGGAGGTTCATATGCTAATTTCTTACACCTTGAAGGCCACCTCTAATCTAAATGCATTTTGATAGTTTTTCACCACTAGAGGGCATTAGTTCACGTGTTTTTCATATAGATAACATTGAGCTCATGCACGTGAATTTACCATGGAGACAGCTCTGATTGGCTAAAATGCAAGTCTGTCAAAAGAACTGAAATAAGGGGGCAGTCTGCTGAGGCTTAGATACAAGGTAATTACAGAGGTAAAATGTGTATAATTATAACTGTGTTGGTTATGCAAAACTGGGGAATTGGTAATTAAAGGGACAGTTTACTCAAAAAAGTTCTCCCGTTTACTTTGTTACCACTGATCCACTTAACCTGCTGGAGAGTATTAAATTGTTTACAAGTATTTCCATTAACCTTATATTGGCAATTCTGGAGTTGACTGTCCCTTTAAATGTTTAAAAAAAAAAAAAAAAGATGTATCAAATTCACCTTTTTTGGGGGGGTTGGGGGGCCCTTCTTAGATTCTTGCACCTGGGTCCTGTGGTTTCTAGTTACGCCTTGGGGGGGGGGGGCATGGTTAGGTTCCCAGCGGCGGTTTGAGGTGCCTGGAAACGATATTGGAACAGTAAAAAGGTAGGCAACATGTTTAGGTAAATGTGGAGTTGATCGCTCTGTTCCAATGTCGTTCCCGGGCGCCGCAACAGCTGCTGGGAACCTAACCATTGCCCCCCCCCCCACCCCCACTTATGTTGGGATAAAGGTATCATGTTTAGGTAAATGTTGAGATGATCTCTCTGTTCCAATTACCCCCCTTCCCACGGTGGGATGTGGTACCTTCCAAATTTGGGACTCTAAACTACGCCTCTACCGCATTTTCTTTTATGAATTATAATTCCAACCATTCTATACAATAAAACCCAACTATGTGAACAGAAATAATTTAAATTGCTTATTGAAGCACAGTTTTTGTATAATGGCTACAACAAAATGAAATATTTTTCAGTTTACCTTCATTTTAACCTTATCTGTCTACTTAATAATAAAAAAGAAGCTGTGCCAGTGTAATATAATGACCCCTAGCTACAAATGAGGTAATTATGCAGGATATTGTAAATATTAAAAGGTTGGTACATTAACAACAATACCACAGGTATATAAGCCATGTAGATAGTAAGTTAAATATTAACTGCTGAATGAAAAGATTCATATGCATAACCTTGGGTACTGTGGTTGCCATGGTAACAGCAAAATAACTCTCTTTGCAACAGAAATACATTTATAAATCATCATGCTGTTTTATTCCAAGACAGACACCCCGGGGCCTACATCTGAGGGAGTGCTGTGTAATTAATTGTGTGGGTTTTAGAAGAGTATGTTGATTTGATTAAAACTGGGAATGCAATAAACAGCAAATCCTAGGTGCCCACCAAAGAGACTATAAGGAATTATAAATCATATCTATCACACGCAAGACAGGTGATTGATAACAAACTATTTCATCGAATAACAAGTTAGGACTTGACAGACTTAAATATTAACAGTTCCTGCCTAATGTTCTTGGAATCTCCAGGAGACAATGATATATTGATGACACACTAACATGACCAAGAAACTTTAGTTCTATTATAATACGTGTGACTGCCCCCCCCCCCCCTCCCCCGCACACACAAGTAGTGTTGCCAAGAGTCCAGACTGTTCAGTAAAATATATGTAAAATACAGTGCACTTAAAGGGACAGTGTACTGCAGCAGGTAAGAGTTAACTTATTTAAAGCTGGTGAGGGGACACCATTTAAAATTACTGGGTTCTCTCCCCAACCACCACTAGGAGGTTTATTTATGCTGCTTCTTGTTTTTACAAAGCTTTTCTATATCTATTAATGCAGAATTGAATTATTTGGTCTGGTCTGGTCCGATCAGATCCGGGTTCCAACGAGGACATATGGCTTACAGGAGCTGCTTGGCCATGAGGTATAATCAGAGGTCTAATCACTACCCAACTACCCAACTCTTTTCCTCAGTTACCTGCTGGTTGCCCAGTATTTTGGTGAAGAACACCTAACAACACTCCTCACAAGCAATGGTGTGGTGTAACACAACGTCCTTCAATATTATTTCCCTGCCAGCTGCAGCAACATAATCACAACAAATACAATAATTATACAACACAACAATAAATTACAGATAAATCTGTTTTTCTACATCCTCATGCTATCCTATAAAGGTGCTGTATAGCAGATGTCATAGTAGTGAGGTACTGTATAGAATATGTCATATTACTGAGGTACTGCAATGCATATGTCATAGTAGTGAGGTACTGCATAGCATATGTCATATTACTGAGGTACTGCAATGCATATGTCATAGTAGTGAGGTACTTTATAGAATATGTCATATTACTGAGGTACTGCAATGCATATGTCATAGTAGTGAGGTACTGCATAGCATATGTCATATTACTGAGGTACTGCAATGCATATGTCATAGTAGTGAGGTACTTTATAGAATATGTCATATTACTGAGGTACTGCAATGCATATGTCATTGTAGTGAGGTACTGCATAGCATATGTCATATTACTGAGGTACTGCATAGCATATGTCATAGTATTGAGGAACTGCATAGCATATGTCATAGTAGTGATGTACTGTATAGAATGTCATTGTAGTGAGGAACTGCATAGCATATGTCATAGTAGTGATGTACTGTATAGCATATGTCATTGTAGTGAGCTACTGCATAGTATATGTCATAGTATTGAGGAACTGCACAGCATATGTCATAGTACTGAGGATCGGTAATATTGGATATGTCAGGGAGCTCAGTAAAACAGTTACTGCCTGCCCACTAATCACACTCCTCACAAAGTGTGAAAAAATTGAAAGACTAAAAAAGAAGATTGTGGGTGGCGCCAATAAAGGCTAACTGTGGGAATTTTAGATTCTAGGTAAGTAATATATCCAAAAGTACAAGTAAAAATATCCAAAAGTACAAGTAAAAATATAATGTAAAAAAACTAAAACCTATTGTGAAAAGGCAATATTTATGTATTAATATTACCAAGCTATCTCAGCTCTGAACTCGATAAGTAATAAGTCTAAAAAGGCAGATATATTATATAAGTGGCAATAGTTTATTAGTAATACATAGAGTGGTAAAACATTAGAACATTTCAAGTTAGAATTGCACCGGTGCCGCTAAACTTTAAATATTAGATATTAAAAAATTCAATTCAACATAAATTTATAAAAGACAATTCAATATACCATAAATACAATGTTAAAATCACAAACGTCAAAATTTGGCTATTAGTAAACCCTGAAATTAAGGTGAGAGGTGAACCGTATACTAAAAGTTATTAGAGATATATGAAAAATATCAGCTCTCAATGTCCCTTTAAGTAACCTTGCAGCGATAGTATTAATGAGATTCTGGTTTGCTCTTGTTCCGGATAAAAACTCTTCAACAAAGGATTAAGGATACCAATTCTATTTGAAAATAAAAACCATTAAGAAAGAGATCGTTTTGATGATTTAAGTGATTTGAACACTAAGGGGTTAATTTTACAGCCTTTATTAGGAGAGAAGCTATGGGAACAGTTATCTTGACAAAGGCCCCACGAGAGCCGATACGCGTGGATGAACTGATTTCCCAGCACCTGTGAGCTTTGTGCAAAGCAAGGAGAGGCTGATTGAGAGCCCCGTATGAACCAGTATTGTGCTCCCAGAACCATATACCAAAAAGCCAGGATCAGCGCAAAGCAAAAAGGAAGGCTGATTGGTTGAACGGAAGGAGCGGTTATTCAAAATAAGTGCGCGCACTTCTACAAACAGACTATTTTACCATATGGAGTTTTTCTTTTATTGAAACGAAAAAGTTGCTGACTTTCTTTTACCGCACATTGAGGAGGAAGGTCCAACTGTTGAAGAGATAGCCCGGCGGTTATTTAACAGTGGAACCGGACTGTGTTACACCGAGGGGGTACCTGGTGAGTAGAAGTAAGAACTGCAAACATAAGAGCCTGCCAATATCGCTGAGATTCTTATCCAGCCTGTTAGATAAATCTTACACGCAATAATATTGAAAAGATCAGTCCGGGCTGAGTTGATGTAACAATTTGGAATATTATTATAAGTTGCAACTTCATTACTTTTATCCGGAACAAGAGCAAACCAGAATCTCATTAATACTATCGCTGCAAGGTTACTTAAAGGGACATTGAGAGCTGATATTTTTCATATATATCTAATAACTTTTAGTATACGGTTCACCTCTCACCTTAATTTCAGGGTTTACTAATAGCCAAATTTTGACGTTTGTGATTTTAACATTGTATTTATGGTATATTGAATTGTCTTTTATAAATTTATGTTGAATTGAATTTTTTAATATCTAATATTTAAAGTTTAGCGGCACCGGTGCAATTCTAACTTGAAATGTTCTAATGTTTTACCACTCTATGTATTACTAACAAACTATTGCCACTTATATAATATATCTGCATTTTTAGACTTATTACTTATCGAGTTCAGAGCTGAGATAGCTTGGTAATATTAATACATAAATATTGCCTTTTCACAATAGGTTTTAGTTTTTTTACATTATATTTTTACTTGTACTTTTGGATATTTTTACTTGTACTTTTGGATATATTACTTACCTAGAATTTCAAATTCCCACAGTTAGCCTTTATTGGCGCCACCCACAATCTTCTTTTTTAGTCTCTTTTATAGTACTGAGGAACTGCATAGCATATGCATAGCATATGTCATAGTAGTGAGGTACTGCATAGCATATGTCATAGTACTGAGGTACTGCATAGCATATGTCATTGTAGTGAGGTACTGTATAGCATATGTCATAGTAGTGAGGTACTGCATAGCATATGTCATTGTAGTGAGGTACTGTATAGCATATGTCATAGTAGTGAGGAACTGCATAGCATATGTCATAATAGTGAGATACTGCAGAGCATATGTCATAGTAGTGAGGTACTGCATAGCATGTGTCATAGTACTGAGGAACTGCATAGCATATGCATAGCATATGTCATAGTAGTGAGGTACTGCATAGCATATGTCATAGTACTGAGGTACTGCATAGCATATGTCATTGTAGTGAGGTACTGTATAGCATATGTCATAGTAGTGAGGTACTGCATAGCATATGTCATTGTAGTGAGGTACTGTATAGCATATGTCATAGTAGTGAGGTACTGCATAGCATATGTCATAGTACTGAGGTACTGCATAGCATATGTCATTGTAGTGAGGTACTGTATAGCATATGTCATAGTAGTGAGGAACTGCATAGCATATGTCATAATAGTGAGATACTGCATAGCATATGTCATAGTAGTGAGGTACTGCATAGCATGTGTCATAGTAGTGAGGTACTGCATAGCATATGTCATAGTAGTAGTTTTTATCTTTCTTTATATACAATGTTATACTAAGATTGTTCTAGGTTGTGAAAGTGGACACTAATATGTTCTATTGTTAAATTAAGCATGGAACCTTTATATTATATCATTACTATTTTAGTAATAGGTATATGCAGAATATGTCCTATGATTTCCATAGCAGTTGTAAAATGAATTCACTTATAACATTGTTCATGGGATTGTTTGTTTGTTCCATTTAGTAGTTATATCCAGTCCAACTTGTAGGAGTTCTGTAAATTGTGTACTATATATTTTAGACTGTAACTAGTATCTATTATTGTGTGTATCCTTATGAACACTACATTGATTGTGTATGATTGTTTGAATCGCTTCAAAACAATCACAGATGCATGGTAATTGGTTGGACCGAGTAATGGTTTCATCCAATGGGAGTCTAGTACACCCTTTTTAAATAAGCACAATGTGCACTTTTTTACCAGTAGTGATTACGGTGTATCTGATTCTATGGGGGGGTAGTTATCAAGCCGTCTACTTTACCTGCCTTCGCCGGTTCAATACGCCCGCCTAAGCTCGTCTACCATTGCCGCCGCGGACCTGAAAAATTTCACCTGAGTTATCAATAAAGCTGTCAAAAAGCCGCGCACCAAGTACGGGGCGATGAGCAGCGGACTGTGAGAGTTATCACTCATCCGATCTCGCTGCTCTTTGCCTTTTTCCCAGCTTTATTGCTAGCCTGTCACTAAGCACCCACACTAAACTACACTGTTCTACCCCCTATACCGGCGCCCCCCGCAACTAAATAAAGTTATTAACCCCTAAACCGCCGCTCCTAGACCCCGCTGCAACTATAATAAATGTATTAACCCCTAAACCGCCGCTCCCGGACCCCGACGCCACCTACATTATACCTTGTAACCCCTATCCTGCCCCCCTATACCGCCGCCACCTATAATAAATGTATTAACCCCTATCCTGCCGATCCCGGACCCCGCCGCAACTAAATAAACTGTTTAACCCCTAAACCGCCACTCCTAGACCCCGCCGCAACCTATATTAAACTTATTAACCCCTAATCTGCCCCCCCTACACCGTTGCCACCTATAATAAATTTATTAACCCCTATCCTGCCCCCCCTACACCGCCGCCACTGTAATAAAATTATTAACCCCTAAACCTAAGTCTACCCTAACCCTAACACTCCCCTAACTTAAATATTAATTAAATAAATCTAAATAATATTTCTCTTATTAAATAAATTAATCCTATTTAAAACTAAATACTTAAATTTAAAATAAACCCTAATATAGCTACAATATAAATAATAATTATATTGTAGCTATTTTAGGATTTATTTTTATTTTACAGGCATCTTTCAATTTATTTTAACTAGGTACAATAGCTATTAAATAGTTATTAACTATTTAATAGCTACCTAGCTAAAATAAAGAGAAATTTACCTGTAAAATAAAAACTAACCTAAGTTACAATTACACCTAACACTACACCAATAGAATGCGAGCTCAATCTGATTGGCTGATTGGATCAGCCAATCGGATTGAACTTACATTATACCTTGTAAGCTTCCACTTTCTGGTTGGGGGCTCTAGCGCAACAAGTATCAGACCATAATGCTTATAGCATTGTTAAACTTCTTCAACATGCTAATAACTTTGTTTGTGATGCCATTTTTGATATCATTAGAATTGATGTCAGGTATGTCTTTAAGCTATTTTAGCTAGAAGAGCTCTATGGCTTAAAACTTGGAATGCAGATATGACTTCTAAGTCAACATTGCTTTCTCTCTCTTTCCAAGGTAATAAATTATTTGGTTCTCAGTTGGATTCAATAATTTCAACTGTTACTGGGGGGAAGGGAGCCTTTTTGCCTCAGGACAAAAAAATCTAAAGGTAAATATAGGGCTGCTAATTGTTTTCGTTCCTTTCGTCAGAATAAGAAGCAGAAGCCTGACCCTTCCTCTAAAGGAACGGTTTCCGTTTGGAAACCTTCTCCAGTCTGGAATAAATCCAAGCCTTTTAGAAAGTCAAAACCAGCTCCCAAATCCGCATGAAGGTGCGGCCCTCATTCCAGCACAGCTGGTAGGGGGCAGGTTACGATTTTTCAAAGATGTTTGGATCAATTCGATTCACAATCTTTGGATTCAGAACATTGTTTCACAAGGGTACAGAATAGGTTTCAAGGTAAGGCCGCCTGTGAGAAGATTTTTTCTCTCACGCATTCCAGTAAATCCAGTGAAGGCTAAGGCATTTCTGAAATGTGTTTCAGACCTAGAGTCGGCTGGGGTAATTATGCCAGTTCCAGTTCTGGAACGGGGTCTGGGGTTTTACTCAAATCTATTCATTGTACCAAAGAAGGAGAATTCCTTCACACCAGTTCTGGATCTAAAAATATTGAATCGTTATGTAAGAATACCAACATTCAAAATGGTGACTATAAGGACTATTCTGCCTTTTGTTCAGCAAGGGCATTATATGTCTACAATAGACTTACAGGATGCATATCTTCATATTCCGATTCATCCAGATCACTATCAGTTTCTGAGATTCTCTTTTCTAGACAAGCATTACCAGTTTGTTGCTCTTCCATTTGGCCTAGCAACAGCTCTAAGGATCTTTTCGAAGGTTCAGAGAACAGGGTATTGCGGTATTTCCTTATTTGGATGATATCTTGGTACTTGCTCAGTCTTTACATTCTGCAGAATCTCATACGAATCAACTTGTGTTGTTTCTTCAAAGACATGGTTGGAGGATCAATTTACCAAAGAGTTCCTTGATTCCTCAGACAAAGGTAACCTTTTTGGGTTTCCAAATAGATTCAGTGTCCATTACTTTGTCTCTAACGGAAAAGAGACGTCTGAAATTGGTTTCAGCTTGTCAAAACCTTCAGTCTCAATTGTTCCCTTCGGTAGAATTGTGCATGGAAATTCTAGGTCTCATGACTGCTGCATCGGACGCGATCCCTTTTGCTCTCCATCTTTGTATGCTGAACCAGTGGTGCAGGGATTATACAAAGATATCACAATTAATATCCTTAAATCCCAATGTTCAATCTTCTCTAACTTGGTGGATGAATCACCATTGTTTAATTCAAGGGGCCTCTTTTGTTTGTCCAACCTGGACTGTGATCTCAACAGATGCGAGTCTTTCAGGTTGGGGAGCTGTATGGGGATCTCTGACAGCGCAGGGGGTTTGGGTATCTCAGGAGGCGAGATTACCAATCAACATTTTGGAACTCCGTGCAATTTACAGAGCTCTTCAGTTCTGGCCTCTTCTGAAGAGAGAATCGTTTATTTGTTTTCAGACAGACAATGTCACAACCGTGGCGTATGTCAATCATCAAGTTGGGACTCACAGTCCTCAAGTTATGAAAGAAGTATCTCGGATACTTGTATGGGCGGAATCCAGCTCCTGTCTAATTTCTGCGGTTCATATCCCAGGTGTAGACAATTGGGAAGCGGATTAACTCAGTCGCCAGACGTTACATCCGGTCGAATGGTCTCTTCACCCAGAGGTATTTCTTCAGATTGTTCAAATCTGGGGATTTCCAGAAATAGATCTGATGGCCTCTTATCTAAACAAGAAACTTCCCAGGTATCTGTCCAGATCCAGGGATCCTCAAGCGGAAGCAGTGGACGCGTTGTCGCTTCCTTGGAATTATCATCCTGCCTATATCTTTCCGGCTCTAGTTCTTCTTCCAAAAGTGATTTCCAAAATTCTAATGGAGCGTTCGTTTGTACTGCTGGTGGCTCCAGCATGGCCTCTCAGGTTTTGGTATGCGGATCTCATTCGGATGGCCAGTTGCCAACCTTGGACACTTCCGTTAAGACCAGACCTTCTATCTCAAGGCCCATTTTTCCATCAGGATCTCAAATCATTAAATTTGAAGGTATGGAAATTGAACGCTTGATTCTTAGTCATAGAGGTTTCTCTGACTCGGTGATTAATACTATGTTACAGGCTCGTAAATCTGTGTCTAGGAATATTTATTATCGAGTCTGGAAGACTTATATTTCTTGGTGTTCTTCTCATAAATTCTCTTGGCATTCTTTTAGAATCCCTAGAATTTTACAGTTTCTTCAGGATGGTTTGGATAAGGGTTTGTCTGCAAGCTCTTTGAAAGGACAAATCTCGGCTCTTTCTGTTCTTTTTCACAGAAAGATCGCTAATCTTCTTGATATTCATTGTTTTGTACAGGCTTTGGTTCGTATAAAACCTGTCATTAAGTCAATCTCTCTTCCTTGGAGTCTCAATTTGGTTCTGAGGGCTTTACAGGCTCCTCCGTTTGAACCTATGCATTCTCTGGATATTAAATTACTTTCTTGGAAAGTTTTGTTCCTTTTGGCCATCTCTTCTGCTAGAAGAGTTTCTGAATTATCTGCTCTTTCTTGTGAATCTCCTTTTCTGATATTTCATCAGGATAAGGCGGTGTTGCGGACTTCATTTCAATTTTTACCTAAGGTTGTGAATTCTAACAACATTAGTAGAGAAATTGTTGTCCCTTCATTGTGTCCTAATCCTAAGAATTCTCTGGAAAGATCTTTACATTCTTTGGATGTAGTAAGAGCTTTGAAATATTATGTTGAAGATTTTAGAAAGACTTCTAGTCTATTTGTTATCTTTTCTGGCTCCAGGAAAGGTCAGAAGGCTTCTGCCATTTCTTTGGCGTCTTGGTTAAAGTCTTTGATTCATCATGCTTATGTGGAGTCGGGTAAGTCCCCGCCTCAAAGGATTATGGCTCATTCTACTAGGTCAGTTTCTACTTCCTGGGCTTTTAGGAATGAAGCTTCTGTTGATCAGATTTGCAAAGCAGCAACTTGGTCTTCTTTGCATACTTTTACTAAATTCTACCATTTTGATGTTTTCTCTTCTTCTGAAGCAGTTTTTGGTAGAAAAGTACTTCAGACAGCTGTTCAGTTTGATTCTTCTGCTTATAATTTCAGTTTTTTTCATTATAAAGATGAAAACTTTTGATTTGGGTTGTGGATTATTTTTTCAGCGGAAAGTCTCTAGTGACTCTTGCATGGAAGTTCCACATCTTGGGTATCTGCTATCCCATACGTCACTAGCTCATGGACTCTTGCTAATTACATGAAAGAAAACATAATTTATGTAAGAACATACCTGATAAATTAATTTCTTTCATATTAGCAAGACTCCATGAGGCCCACCCTTTTTATGGTGGTTATGATTTTTTTGCACAATTATTCCAATTCCTTATTTTTTTATGCTTTCGCTCCTTTCTTATCACCCCACTTCTTGGCTATTCGTTAAACTGAATTGTGGGTGTGGTGAGGGGTGTATTTGTAGGCATTATGAGGTTTGGGAAACTTTGCCCCTCCTGGTAGGAATGTATATCCCATATGTCACTAGCTCATGGACTCTTGCTAATATGAAAGAAATGAATTTGTCAGGTATGTTCTTACATAAATTATGTTTATTTTTTATTTTGGGGGCTTTGTTATTTTATTAGGGGGCTTAGATTAGGTGTAAGTAGCTTAAAATTGTTGTAATATGTTTTAAATGTTTGTAACTTATTTTTTTTTATTTTTTGTAACTTAGCTTTTTTTATTTTTTGTAACTTAGCTTTTTTTATTATTTGTACTTTAGTTAGTTTATTTTATTTAATTGTAGTTATTTGTAGCTAATTTATTTAATTAATTTAATGATAGTGTAGTGTTAGGTTTAATTGTAACTTAGGTTAGGATTTATTTTACAGGTAATTTTGTATTTCTTTTAGCTAGATAGTTATTAAATAGTTAATAACTATTTAAAACCTATTCAAACTAGCTAAAATAAATACCAAGTTACCTGTAAAATAAATATAAATCCTAAAATAGCTACAATGTAATTATTAATTACATTGTAGCTATCTTAGGGTTTATTTTACAGGTAAGTATTTCGTTTTAAATAGGAATAATTTATTTGCCTGTAAAATAAAAATAAATCCTAAGATAGATACAATATAATTATTATTTATATTGTAGCTATATTAGGGTTTATTTTAAAGGTAAGTATTAAGTTTTAAATCGGATTCATTTATTTAATAAGAGAAATATTATTCAGATTTATTTAATTAATATTTAAGTTAGGGGGGGTGTTAGGGTTAGGGTTAGACTTAGGTTTAGGGGTTAATAATTTTATTACAGTGGCGGCAGTGTGGTGGGGGGCAGGATAGGGGTTAATAAATTTATTATAGGTGGCAACGGTGTAGGGGGGGCAGGATAGAGGTTAATAACTTTATTATAGAGGGCGACGGTATAGGGGGGGCAGGATAGGGGTTAATAGGTATCATGTAGGTGGCGGCGAGGTCTGGGAGCGGCGGTTTAGGGGTTAATACATATATTATAATTGCGGCAGGGACCGGGAGCGGCGGTTTAGGGGTTAACATATTTATTATAGCTTGCGGTGGGCTCCGGGAGCGGCGGTTTAGGGGTTAATCAGTTTATTAGAGTGGCGGTGGGCTCTGGGAGCGGCGGTTTAGGGGGTAATACATTTATTTAGTTGCGGTGGTGTAGGGGGGGGCAGATTAGGGGTGTTTAGACTTGGGGTACATGTTAGGGTGTTAGGTGTAGACAGCTCCCATAGGAATCAATGGGATGTCGGGCAGCAGCGAACATGAACTTTCGCTATGGTCAGACTCCCATTGATTCCTATGGGATCCGCCGCCTTCAGGGCGGCGGTTTGAAAACCAGGTACGCTGGGCCGGAAAAGTGCCGAGCGTACCTGCTAGTTTTTTGATAACTAGCAAAAGTAGTCAGATTGTGCCGAACTTGTTTTCGGAACATCTGTAAGAATCGATCTGTGTCGGACTGAGTCCGGCGGATCGAAGCTTACGTCACTAAATTCTACTTTTGCCGGTATCTAGGGCTTGATAACTAAGGCGAATCAGCCTCGCCACAAATACGCTGCGGAATTCCAGCGTATTTGAGGTTGACGGCTTGATAACTACCCCCCCATATCTTCCATCCATGGAGCATATATTTTAAAATATGGAAATACAGGGAGTGCAGAATTATAAGGCAAATGAGTATTTTGACCACATCATCCTCTTTATGCATGTTGTCTTACTCCAAGCTGTATAGGCTCGAAAGCCTACTACCAATTAAGCATATTAGGTGATGTGCATCTCTGTAATGAGAAGGGGTGTGGTCTAATGACATCAACACCCTATATCAGGTGTGCATAATTATTAGGCAACTTCCTTTCCTTTGGCAAAATGGGTCAAAAGAAGGACTTGACAGGCTCAGAAAAGTCAAAAATAGTGAGATATCTTGCAGAGGGATGCAGCACTCTTAAAATTGCAAAGCTTCTGAAGCGTGATCATCGAACAATCAAGCGTTTCATTCAAAATAGTCAACAGGGTTGCAAGAAGCGTGTGGAAAAACCAAGGCGCAAAATAACTGCACATGAACTGAGAAAAGTCAAGCGTGCAGCTGCCAAGATGCCACTTGCCACCAGTTTGGCCATATTTCAGAGCTGCAACATCACTGGAGTGCCCAAAAGCATAAGGTGTGCAATACTCAGAGACATGGCCAAGGTAAGAAAGGCTGAAAGACGACCACCACTGAACAAGACACACAAGCTGAAACATCAAGACTGGGCCAAGAAATATCTCAAGACTGATTTTTCTAAGGTTTTATGGACTGATGAAATGAGAGTGAGTCTTGATGGGCCAGATGGATGGGCCTGTGGCTGGATTGGTAAAGGCAGAGAGCTCCAGTCCGACTCAGACGCCAGCAAGGTGGAGGTGGAGTACTGGTTTGGGCTGGTATCATCAAAGATGAGCTTGTGGGGCCTTTTCGGGTTGAGGATGGAGTCAAGCTCAACTCCCAGTCCTACTGCCAGTTTCTGGAAGACACCTTCTTCAAGCAGTGGTACAGGAAGAAGTCTGCATCCTTCAAGAAAAACATGATTTTCATGCAGGACAATGCTCCATCACACGCGTCCAAGTACTCCACAGCGTGGCTGGCAAGAAAGGGTATAAAAGAAGAACATCTAATGACATGGCCTCCTTGTTCACCTGATCTGAACCCCATTGAGAACCTGTGGTCCATCATCAAATGTGAGATTTACAAGGAGGGAAAACAGTACACCTCTCTGAACAGTGTCTGGGAGGCTGTGGTGGTTGCTGCTGCACGCAATGTTGATGGTGAACAGATCAAAACACTGACAGAATCCATGGATGGCAGGCTTTTGAGTATCCTTGCAAAGAAAGGTGGCTATATTGGTCACTGATTTGTTTTTGTTTTGTTTTTGAATGTCAGAAATGTATATTTGTGAATGTTGAGATGTTATATTGGTTTCACTGGTAAAAATAAATAATTGAAATGGGTATATATTTGTTTTTTGTTAAGTTGCCTAATAATTATGCACAGTAATAGTCACCTACACACACAGATATCCCCCTAAAATAGCTATAACTAAAAACAAACTAAAAACTACTACTAATGAGTTTTTTGGGTTCATTGAGAACATGGTTGTTGTTCAATAATAAAATTAATCCTCAAAAATACAACTTGCCTAATAATTCTGCACTCCCTGTATAGATTGAACATTTTGCTTAAGGCTGCTTCTACATATTCGTTTTTTTGGATCATTTACTGCATATCATATGTCATAGTAGTGAGGTACTGCATAGCATATGTCATAGTAGTGAGGTACTGCATAGCATATGTCATAGCACTGAGGTACTGCATAGCATATATCATAGCAGTGAGGTACTACATAGCATATGTCATAGTAGTGAGGAACTGCATAGCATATGTCATAGTAGTGAGGTACTGCATAGCATATGTCATAGTACTGAGGTACTGCATAGCATATGTCATAGTAGTGAGGTACTGCATAGCATATGTCATAGTAGTGAGGTACTACATAGCATATCTCATAGTAGTGAGGTATAGCATATCTCTTAATAGTGAGGTATAGCATATGTCATAGTACTAAGGTACTGCATAGCATATGTCATAGTAATGAGGTACTGCATAGCATATGTCATAGTACTGAGGTGCTGTATAGCATATGTCATAGTACTGAGGTACTGCATAGCATATGTCATAGCACTGAGGTACTGCATAGCATATGTCATAATAATGAGATACTACATAGCATATGTCATAGTAGTGAGGTACTGCATAGCATATGTCATAGTAATGATGAACTGCATAGCATATGTCATAGTACTGAGGTACTGCATAGCATATGTCATAGTAATGATGAACTGCATAGCATATGACATAGTAATGAGTAACTGCATAGCATGTATTGAGGAACTGCATAGCATATGTCATAGTAATGAGTAACTGCATAGCATATGTCATAGTAGTGAGGTACTGGATAGCATATGTCATAGTACTGAGGTACTGCATAGCATATGTCAAAGTACTGAGGAACTGCATAGCATATGTCATAGTAGTGAGGTACTGCATAGCATATGCAAGAGGGGTTAGGTAAGGGAACCAAAAGGTTTAGGGTTTATTTAGCACTCATCCCTAAAATTGTAGAATTTAAAAAATTGAATTTTTAATAGTAACCATTTAAAAAAACCAAGGAGAATCCTTGATAATGTACCCTCGCTAAAACTGTGCACCTAGCCCCCCTGTTTCCTGGCCGATAGCAGCTCCCTCGGCTTCAGGTGTCAGGGACTAGGGACAGTGTTAAAACCAAATGTAGATGCACAACAAAGGGCTTTCCGTGAGCACAAACGCGTTTCGGCTGTATTAATCAGCCTTTCTCAATGTGAACAAGTAAGCCGAGGCCCGGGTGCCACCCCTTTATGTAGTGCTGGTAAGGAAGTTCATAACCAATCCCTATCTCACATTGACGTCCGCCCATTCAGTGACCAATCCAGAGCGGTGTGTGGTAGGCGCGATTGTCATTTGCGGCGTAATTGGATCCAACATTTTTTGACGTACCAATCATTAAGTCTGCAGTGTTACAATGGGGACCGGCTGGTCTATCAGATAACAATCCTTTGTAAATATCGTCATTGGATGTAAACAATGGCATAAGTCCCTTTTTGCAACTAGTTACTGCTTAATCTATAGGTTGTTATATCATTATTCATATGTATGACTAATATACACATATCCATAGGCGTTATTTGCCGGCTTAGGTGCTGCATGGCTACTTATTTGCTGGCTTAGGTGCTGCGTGGCTACATCAGAATCATGGTATCAAACTAATGTGGCAATCCATGTGTTATGTCAGTATATCCTGTCTCTATCAAGGATCGATATATATATATATACATGGTCGTTATCCAGCGGCTTAGGTGCTGCATGATTAGATCCAGTCCATGTTATGGAACCTATGTGGCAATACCTATGTTAGTTGTTATGTGTTATCCTTCTATAGATATTTGTTTATTCCTTAGCGTATGGTCAATAAGAGCATATTCTCCCTATGTTAATTTAATACAGTATCCTTTCTATTCAGTACGCTGTATAATCCCTTAAGGTTCCCCCTTAATTTTGTACTGTGTGAGCGTTCATAGTGGAGATTATTATTATCCTATTTCTCAGACATATTTCTACCTCTCATTGTACGCCTTAGTACATTCCGAATTACTTGAGCATATACAGATTTATAATAAAACATAAGTTTTGGTTCATTATCATTTTAGGGCCCAATATACTAATTTCGGAGTACGGAGTTTTACTCGGTTGTACCTATGTTTCATTTTCTAAAACTCACTATACATATTCTCCTATTCAGGTGCTGCTCATTTAATTGCATTAGTATGAAAATACATATACAATGTAAAAGAAGCTCATATGTGTAGTAAATGGTATGAATCATATTTTTGAGGGTAGTGACGTTAATCTGAGTCATTGGCAGTTGGATTCCAATTTGGAACATTATAAGGGAAATGGTAATGTGAACTTCTCAAAAATATATAGCACTACGGGCGGCACTTTAAAAATGTGTTGTCCGTTGTTATTAATTTAAAGACAATTATTGATGAATATCTTAGTATAGTATAAATTTACAGTATCATCAGATATACTTGTCTGTTACATTAACTTCTGAATACATGCAACATTAGAAGTTGCTAGACAACACATGAAGATGAATTTTAAAATTAGAGACCACCTATTTCTGATTTTTCTACCAGTCTCACAGGAATACCCAATAATTGTTTGCTTCGTTCATCCCATGTGGCATAACAGAGTTTAATTTAAATATCCAACCTGTTTCTTTTTGTAACAGAGCATTTTCGGTGTTGCCACCTCTGATGCCAGGTTTCACCCTTTCAATGCCCCAGCATTTAAAGGATGTTGTTTTGCCTGCATGATGTGATAGAAAATGTCTAGCTACACTAGTTAGTTTTTTGCCATCTTTTTGGTCCTTATGGGCATTGCGTATATTACATAAATGTTCTGTTATTCTTGTGCTCAATTTGCGTGTCGTCATCCCTGTGTAAATTAAGTTACACGAGCATGAAAGGCAGTAGATGACATTATCACTCTGGCAGTTAATATGTGTTTTGATTTTCCATTTTTTTGAAAATCTGTCAGTTATAAATTCCTTTTTGCTCATAAATTGGCATGTTTTGCAATGACCACATGGTGTTGAGCCCTGATAGATTGGTTTTTTATTCCTGTTTCTATCAAAGTGACTTTGTGATAAGCTGTCCTTGATATTTCTGGCACGTCTGAAGGTGAAAGAAGGCTTTTCAGGTAGTAATCCCTTTAATCTTTCATCACTTCGCAAGACGTGCCAGTGTTTTTTCACTATTGAGCTTACAAGTTCACTTTGATTATTATATGTAGAAATGAATCTTAGGTTATTTGTCTCTTGTACACATTTTTTGTTTTTGGGTATAAGAAGATCAGACCTATTTATGTTTAGGGCTTTCTGGTAAGCCCTGGCTAGCAATTTTTTGGAGTAACCCCTTTGAAGGAGTCTGTCACGTAATTCTCGTGCTGCCTTTTTAAAAGAATCTATATCTGTACAGTTTCTTCTAGTTCTCAAATATTCACCGTATGGGAGGCTGTTAATTGTGGAAGGATGATGATTACTCTGTGCATGTAGGATATTGTTAGTTGCAGTGGTTTTCCTAAATGTTTCAGTGACCAATCCATTATTGCTTTTGGAAATTATCAGATCTAAAAATTCAACTTTACTGAAGCTTGTATTGTATGTTAGATATAATCCAAATGGATTGGTGTTAAGTAATTTAATAAATTCTTCCCAGACTTCTAACGGGCCTTCCCACACCAGTAAGATGTCATCTATATACCTGGACCAGTGGGAGATGAATTTGGTGTATTGGTTCATATGATTATTGAACACTATCATCTCTTCCCACCAGCCCAGGTATAGATTGGCATATGTGGGCGCACAAGATGTGCCCATTGCGGTGCCACAAATCTGTAAGAAAAATTTATCATCAAAAACGAAGTAATTATGTGTGAGTACAAATCTTAATGTATTGATGATAAATTCTTTTGTCTGAAGATCCATATCAGTGTCCTTCTCTAAGAAATGAGCTACAGCTTTAATTCCCCACTCTGTTTTAATGCTCGTATAGAGGGATTCTACATCGCATGTAATTAGAATAGACTTATCTGTTATGGCAATATTTTGCAACTTATTTAGGATGTGCATTGTGTCCCTAGTATGTGATGGTAGGGCTTCCACAATTTTCCTTAGTCTAGCGTCAACATATCTGCTGGCTCTTTCTGTGAGTGATCCCATCCCTGACACTATTGGTCTCCCGGGCGGACAGGAGATATTTTTATGGATCTTAGGCAGTAAGTACATAGTGGCTACTTTCGGATTAGTAACTGTTAGATATTTATATTCCTTTTGGTCAATGATCTTATCTTTGAATGCTGTATCAATAAGTTTTTTGTATAACTCTAGAAAATTCTCTGTGGGATTCCCTAATAGTTTCTTGTAATTGGAGTGATTAGACAGTTGTTTCATGGTTTCAGAGATATACATAGTGTTTGGCCATATCACTATATTACCCCCCTTGTCACTATTTTTTATTTGGACATCAGTCCATTGTGTCATTTCATTCATAGCATTACTTTCTGCTTTGGTCATATTTTTCAGGTACCTTTTATCCTCATTAAGGGATATTATATCTTGACAGACCAAATTTAAGAAAGTAGTTGCTTGAGGAGATATAGTGCTTGGGGGGACAAATTGTGATTTTGATTTTAAAATATCACGCCAATCATCTTTACTGGATAACATTTCATTAGTGGTTAAATCGTTATCTTCAAGTAAAGATATAAGATCATTGAGGGCTCTTCTGTCTGTGGTATCAATATTAGACAGATTTTCTGATTCTGTATTATTCGAGAAATATTTCTTGAGTAACACCTTCCTTACAAACAAATGTGTATCTTTTATTGCCTCGAACTTATCAATATGGTTAGAGGGTACAAATGATAAACCTTTCTTTAGCGCTGATATGTGAACTGGGGTTAATATTTTATCAGAAAGATTGATGATGTTGAGGTTATCCTCTCTCTTATTATCATCTATTTCTTTTTGTGTTGTTGACTCTTGTGATGTTGTGGTTTCTGATTGAACCGGACATGTCGTCTGGTTTGGGGATATTTTGCCTCGTCCTCTGCGGATTTTCCGCCTAAAGGGATGTTTTTTATGTTTATGTGTGGTTTGGTTTTGGTTTTATTTGTTGTACTGTTAGTGAGTATTGGTCTGGTGGCTATTTCATTATCTGATGTTTCTGCATCACCCGATTCATATTCTATATCTGTTGCCTCTGAGTCAGAGATTGAATTTACACTTTTTTTCCAGGAGTATACTTTCCCCTGGGAATAGTCGTTTAAGTCTCTGTCAATCTTTTTTTCTTTTTTGTCAGACACAAATTTTGCAAACCTTTCCACATCAGTTTTAATTTTGTTATATGATTTTTGAAAATCATCCCTGGTTTCATACGTTTTGAGGCTGTCACTTAATTTATTGATCTCAAGTGTTACAGAGTTTAATTTATCTGTTTCATGTTCTATAAGATAGCTAATCAATTTGAGTGAACAGTCAGTTAGGGCTTGTTCCCACTTTGTCATCAGTTCTGGTTTGAGATTATAAAAAGAAGGGAACATTTTTAAGCGTAGGCCCCTGGGTATGATGTTGTTTTTTTGATAAAAATCATACATGCCCAGATTCCACTGTCCTCTAATCTGTTTTTTCCTAATCTTTTTGAGATCTTTTAATGCTTGTGACCACTCTCCCACAACTTCCCCTTCCACAGAGTTTTTATTTTTAAGGTCAGATGTAAGTTTACAAATATCATCTGACCATTTTTTCATTTCAGCGCTTAAATCAAAGGTAGCCATGATAATACCTGTGCTCTAGTTTCAGAGTGAAAGGAGAAATAGTTAAAGCTACTTCAAGACTATAGAATTATATATATTTACAAATTTTGAAACTGGCACTAGGAATAGTGGGTTTAGGGATAGGTAGATAAATTATCCGGTGCTGACCCTAAATATATATATGCAAGAGGGGTTAGGTAAGGGAACCAAAAGGTTTAGGGTTTATTTAGCACTCATCCCTAAAATTGTAGAATTTAAAAAATTTAATTTTTAATAGTAACCATTTAAAAAAACCAAGGAGAATCCTTGATAATGTACCCTCGCTAAAACTGTGCACCTAGCCCCCCTGTTTCCTGGCCGATAGCAGCTCCCTCGGCTTCAGGTGTCAGGGACTAGGGACAGTGTTAAAACCAAATGTAGATGCACAACAAAGTGCTTTCCGTGAGCACAAACGCGTTTCGGCTGTATTAATCAGCCTTTCTCAATGTGAACAAGTAAGCCGAGGCCCGGGTGCCACCCCTTTATGTAGTGCTGGTAAGGAAGTTCATAACCAATCCCTATCTCACATTGACGTCCGCCCATTCAGTGACCAATCCAGAGCGGTGTGTGGTAGGCGCGATTGTCATTTGCGGCGTAATTGGATCCAACATTTTTTGACGTACCAATCATTAAGTCTGCAGTGTTACAATGGGGACCGGCTGGTCTATCAGATAACAATCCTTTGTAAATATCGTCATTGGATGTAAACAATGGCATAAGTCCCTTTTTGCAACTAGTTGCAAAAAGGGACTTATGCCATTGTTTACATCCAATGACGATATTTACAAAGGATTGTTATCTGATAGACCAGCCGGTCCCCATTGTAACACTGCAGACTTAATGATTGGTACGTCAAAAAATGTTGGATCCAATTACGCCGCAAATGACAATCGCGCCTACCACACACCGCTCTGGATTGGTCACTGAATGGGCGGACGTCAATGTGAGATAGGGATTGGTTATGAACTTCCTTACCAGCACTACATAAAGGGGTGGCACCCGGGCCTCGGCTTACTTGTTCACATTGAGAAAGGCTGATTAATACAGCCGAAACGCGTTTGTGCTCACGGAAAGCACTTTGTTGTGCATCTACATTTGGTTTTAACACTGTCCCTAGTCCCTGACACCTGAAGCCGAGGGAGCTGCTATCGGCCAGGAAACAGGGGGGCTAGGTGCACAGTTTTAGCGAGGGTACATTATCAAGGATTCTCCTTGGTTTTTTTAAATGGTTACTATTAAAAATTAAATTTTTTAAATTCTACAATTTTAGGGATGAGTGCTAAATAAACCCTAAACCTTTTGGTTCCCTTACCTAACCCCTCTTGCATATATATATTTAGGGTCAGCACCGGATAATTTATCTACCTATCCCTAAACCCACTATTCCTAGTGCCAGTTTCAAAATTTGTAAATATATATAACTGCATAGCATATGTCATAGTACTGAGGTACTGCATAGCATATGTTATAGTAGTGAGGTACTGCATATCATATGTCATAGTACTGAGGTACTGTTTAGCATATGTCATAGTACTGAGGTACTGCATAGCATATGTCATAGTACTGAGGTGCTGTATAGCATATGTCATAGTACTGAGGTACTGCATAGCATATGTCATAGCACTGAGGTACTGCATAGCATATGTCATAATAATGAGATACTACATAGCATATGTCATAGTAATGATGAACTGCATAGCATATGTCATAGTACTGAGGTACTGCATAGCATATGTCATAGTAATGATGAACTGCATAGCATATGACATAGTAATGAGTAACTGCATAGCATGTATTGAGGAACTGCATAGCATATGTCATAGTAATGAGTAACTGCATAGCATATGTCATAGTAGTGAGGTACTGGATAGCATATGTCATAGTACTGAGGTACTGCATAGCATATGTCAAAGTACTGAGGAACTGCATAGCATATGTCATAGTAGTGAGGTACTGCATAGCATATGTCATAGTAATGATGAACTGCATAGCATATGACATAGTAATGAGTAACTGCATAGCATGTATTGAGGTACTGCATAGCATATGTCATAGTACTGAGGTACTGCATAGCATATGTCATAGTAGTGAGGTACTGCATAGCATATGTCATAGCACTGAGGTACTGCATAGCATATGTCATAATAATGAGATACTACATAGCATATGTCATAGTAGTGAGGTACTGCATAGCATATGTCATAGTAATGATGAACTGCATAGCATATGTCATAGTACTGAGGTACTGCATAGCATATGTCATAGTAATGATGAACTGCATAGCATATGACATAGTATTGAGTAACTGCATAGCATGTATTGAGGAACTGCATAGCATATGTCATAGTAATGAGTAACTGCATAGCATATGTCATAGTAGTGAGGTACTGCATAGCATATGTCAAAGTACTGAGGAACTGCATAGCATATGTCATAGTAGTGAGGCACTGCATAGCATATGTCATAGTACTGAGGTACTGCATAGCATATGTCATAGTAGTGAGGTACTGCATAGCATATGTCATAGTACTGAGGTACTGTTTAGCATATGTCATAGTACTGAGGTACTGCATAGCATATGTCATAGTAGTGAGGTACTGCATATGTCATAGTACTAAGGTACTTTATAGCATATGTCATAGTAGTGAGGTACTGAATAGCATATGTCATAGTAGTGAGGTACTGCATATGTCATAGTACCGAGGTACTGTATAGCATATGTCATAGTACTGAGGTACTGCATAGCATATGTCATAGTTATGAGGTACTGCATATGTCATAATAGTGAGGTACTGCATATGTCATAGTACTGCAGTACTGCATATGTCATAGTACTGAGGTACTGTATAGCATATGTCATAGTAGTGAGGTACTGCATAGCATATATCATAGTACTGAGGTACTGCATAGCATATGTCATAGTACTGAGGTTCTGCAAAGCATATGTCATAGTAGTGAGGTACAGCATAGCATGTCATAGTAGTGAGGTACTGCATAGCATATGTCATAGTAGTGAGGTACTGCATATGTCATAGTACTGAGGTACTGTATAGCATATGTCATAGAACTGAGGTACTGCATAGCATATGTCATAGTTGTGACGTACTGCATATGTCATAGTACTGCGGTACTGCATATGTCATAGTACTGAGGTACTGTATAGCATATGTCATTGTACTGAGGTACTGCATACCATATGTGTTGCAACTGCGCTGTGCAAAAACCAGGAAGAACAACAGGGCGGAGCAAACGGATACCGTAATACAATAGTAAGAATACATTTATATAAATACCTAAGTAACCTTTTTAAACATAAATTTAGTGACTCTACTAGTTATCTATATTATTAGAATCAGGCTTCTAAAACCATATAAATTACCATCACTTTAAGGTAATCACTGTAATAAAGAGTTTTTAGATCAGTTAAAGGTTTGTGTAATTACTCAGATGTGATTTTGTATACCAGGTACTTGTAGTGGAAATAGAGTATCATGCATAGAATATCATAAAGACATGTTTTATCTTTTTTTATGGACATTTTTTGTAATCACATATTGACACAAATGTTTGTAAATAATAATTTGGAACTTGTCTTGTGAAAGGATAGTGTACAACTTGCTGTACATAACAATTGCACACTAATAATGTATATACAGTCGTGTGAAAAAGAAAGTACACCCTCTGAATTCTATGGTTTTACATAGCAGGACATAGGTATAGCCTCAGATGAATACAAAATGATGACATATTACACAGTGTCATGATTTATTTAACAAAAATAAAGCCAAAGTGGAGAAGCCATGTATGAAAAACTAAGTACACCCTTACTGCTTCCATAAGACTTAAGAGGCTAATTAGCAGCCAGGTGCTGCTAATCAAATGCCCTTGATTAATTGATCATTAGCAAGTGTGACCACCTCTATAAAAGCCAAAGTTTTAGCAGTTTGCTGGTCTGGAGCATTCTGGTGAGTGTTAACACAATGCCAAGGAGGAAAGACATCAGCAATGATCTTAGAGAAGCAATTGTTGCTGCCCATCAGTCTGGGAATGGTTCTAAGGCCATTTCCAAACAATTCCATCATTCTACAATTAAAAAGATTATTCACAAGTGGAAACATTCAAGAAAGTTGCCAATCTTCCCAGTAGTGCACGTCCCAGCAAATTCACCCCAAGGTCAGACCATGCAATGCTCAGAGAAATTGCAAAAAGAACAAGCGTTACATCTCAGACTCTACAGGCCTCAGTTAGCACGTTAAAAGTTAAAGTTCATGAGAGCACAATTAGAAAAAGACTGAGCAAGTATAGTTTGTATGGAAGGGTTGCCAGGAGAAAGCCTCTTCTCTCTAAAAAGAACATGGCAGCACGGCTTAGGTTGCATCTGAACAAACCACAAGACTTCTGAAACAATGTCCTTTTGACAGACGAGTCCAAAGTGGAGATGTTTGGCCATAATGCACAGCGCCACATTTGGCGAAAACCAAACAGAGCATATCAGCACAAACAACTCATACCAACTGTCAAGCATGTTGTTGGGTTGTGATGATTTTGGCTTGTTTTGCAGCCACAGGACCTGGGCACCTTGCAGTCATTGAGTCAACCATTAACTTCTCTGTATACTTAAGTGTTCTAAAGTCAAATGTGAGGCCATCTGTCCAACAGCTAAAGCTTGGGTCATGCAACAGGACAATGATCCCAAGCATATTAGCATATCTAAAACAGAATGTCTGAAAAAGAAAAGAATCAAGGTGTTGCAATGTTCCTTGTCAAAGTCCAGACCTCAAGCCGATTGAAATGCTGTGGTGGGACCTTAAAAGAGCTGTGCATACATTGTATGAGTTGGGAGCTATGGAGACAGAGCCAGGAAAGAGAACCAAACCGAGCGATTGTGTAATGAGGGGACCACATGTGTCTAAATTTTGCCACAAATAACATATTTAACGGTACAATTAGAAAATAATATCCCAATGATTAGTAACTTAAAAAGCTAGTTAAAATATTATAAAAACTTATTACTACTCCCAAGATAGAAAAATACTTTTTTTTTATTAGCCTTTATTTATTTAAGACCAACAATGTGCACATAATACAAAAAAAAAAATAGCGCCACACGGCACCAAGAGGAAAGACAGGGCATATACACAACAATAAAAAAAAAACAAAAAACAGATACATAGTCAGTGAAACAAAGCATATATATCTCTTTTTTTACAATCACATTGTTGGAGTTTTATATTTATATTAAAATAAATTTTTAAAAAAAGAGAAACAAGGTATATTGTATCAGTAACTTCCATTTCAATAGAAAATAAATTTCAACATAAAATCTACATAGTAATATAAACAAGGTGTATTGCATCGGTACCTTTTATTTATAATTGGGGCATTTAAACTAAAAACTTAACCATGCTGTATCTCTTTCTCAAATTACACAATATTAAAACTAAAAAAGAAACATTTCCCATTTAGGATTTTTATTATAAACCTAAAAAAAAAAAAATTAAGTCCCTACTCACCTTCAATCCTCTTGTGTACAATTAACCCACTGAATTGGGAGATACCCCTCAAGGATTAATGTATAAAAAGACCCAGATTTACATAGAGAATAAATAAACTGTAGTTGTATTGCAAGAGAGAATGACTCAATTAATTTTAACCATTTCTCAAAAAAAAACTTTAACTAAACTAAATTGTTTCTCATTATTTGGCTCCACTTGATATTGTTCTACTATCATTTGTAGGTGCATTTTTTGTACAAATTCAGTAATACTAGGGGGTTTATCTGCCTTCCAACATGACAATATTACATTTCTTGCCACCATTATGGCGGTATTAATAAAAGATTGATCCTTTTTTAAATTTTGGGTCTTCGGATAATACGACAAAATAATAGTTTTTGGGGAGAGTGTAAAGTAATGCTGAATACATTTATTTATCCAAAAATGAACTCTAGTCCAGAACCTTCTAATTTTTAGACAAAACCAGAAGCAATGCATCATGTCTGCATTCGGATATGTACAGTGGAAACAACTACCTAAACACTTTTTGTCCCATTTGGCAAGAATTACTGGAGAAATATAAGAGAAGTTTAATAGTTTGCTATGGGACTCTTTCCACATCGTATCTTGTTACCTACTAGTTGGATACTTTTTTGTATATCATATATTTCTAGCTCTTCTAGCAGCCTATGCCACCTAGGGAGGGTTGACTCTAGGTATATATGTCCCACTCTTGACATAATCATTTTATACCAATTCGTAATTGAGTAGCATCCGCTCCTAAACATATGAATATCAATTTCAACTATTCCTAGATCCCAAATGGTATTAGGTTCTGACATAACTTGATGAAAAAAATGTCTAATTTGTAAATACGTGTAAAAGTGGTGTTTCGGGAGGTCAAATTCCCTTCTGATTTGCTCAAAAGTTTTAATAGTTTGTGCATCTGAGTCAAATAATTGGAGGACATACCTAAGTCACCGCAAATGCCAAGATTGGAAAATCTCAGAATTAAGCCTTGGAGTAAACTCAGGGTTCCCCAAAATGGGTAAATATCTAGAAAAAACATATTTTGTCTTGAGTTCCCCACAAAATTTCTGCCACACTGTCACCACATTCTTAATGACACTCAAATTATGAATATTTGATGGCAATTTACTTGGCGTTATATGTAAAATAGCTTTTAATGTAAATGGTTTAATCATTCCCTCCTCTATTTCCAAGAAGAAAAAGTGGTTAGTTTCCGTTATCCAATCTACTGCGATCTTGACCATAGTGACCCAATTATAAAAATTTATATTTGGTAACCCAAATCCTCCAGATTCCCTATCTAGTTCAAAAAAACGTATAGAGAGACGTGCCTTCCTCTTCCCCCATAAAAGTCTTATACATAATTTCTTAAATTGTCTTAAATCTATACTTTTAATAAATATTGGAAAATTTTGCATTAAGTATAAGAGACGTGGGAATAAGAAAGCTTTCAACAATACAATTTTGGCTGACAAGGAAATTGGAAGTAATTTCCATTTATCCATCACACTCTTAGCATCCCCCAAAAATTTGGTATAGTTTAATGAATACCAAATAACAGGGTTATCAGATAAATAAATCCCAAGGTATTTAATTTGTTCTACTATTTGAAAGGGAACTTCTCTTAGGCTATCCTTCTTTTTATTAATCCATAGCAATTCAGATTTACTTTGATTAATTTTATAGCCTGAAAACATACTAAATTTATTTATTATTTCTAATACGAGCGGTACACTGAACTTAGTTTTGGACAGAAACAATAAAAGATCGTCCGCGTATAGAGAAAGAACCAGTTTATTTCCCCCAATAGTAATACCCTCTAATTCTTGTCTAAGATGTACTGCTAATGGCTCGATTGATAAGTTAAAGAGACGCTGCGAAAGCGGGCATCCCTGCCTTGTGCCTCTGGCCAACATTATCTTAGGAAAAAGTCCCCCGTTAATTAAGAGGTATGAACAAGGATTTTTATATAATAACTTTACAAAATTGAGAAAACCACCTGTCAGACCAAACTGGGTCAGAGATGTAAATAGATGATTCATTCCAGTCTATTGAGTCAAAAGCTTTCTCTGTATCCAGTGTCAATATCGCCATATCCGATTTAAGAGCTATCTGACCATTTTTGGTCCTATTAAAGAAATAATCTAGAGTTAACAACACTTTTCGTATATTTTTAATTACATTTCTACCCATCATAAATCCTGTTTGATCTATATGTATGAATGCATTCATACAATTCTTGAGTCTATCTGCAGCTATGGATGTTAATAGCTTATAATCGTTGTTCAATAATGAAATAGGGTGGTATGCACTGGGCAGCTCTAGGTCTTTATCTATTTTAGGGATAAGAGTAACAACTGAAGTAGTAAAGTATATTGAATCCATCTGATTATTGGTGTAATATTTATTAAACAACTTAGTTAAAGTATCAGAAATATTACCCTTCATCATTTTATAAAACTCGGCTGGTATCTGATCTGGCTCTTGTGCTTTATTCATTTTGGATTTCTCTATAGCTACAAGAACTTCTACAGATATTGGCTGATTTAGCTCTTGAAGCTGTTCTGGGGATAATTTAGGGAGAGAAATTTTACCATTTTATCATTAGATTTCTGTGCTGTGTATTTCTCTTGATGATATTCATATAATATTTTTCTAATGTCTTGTGATGAAGTGTATCTTATATCTTTTTATAGAATACTGGCTATATTTTTACCATCTGTCCCTGTTTTAATTAACTTGGCCAAAAACTTTGCAGACCTACCATGGTAACTCGTAAAAAAAAATGCATTTGTTTTGAGGTCTTCCTTCTGCCCCTTCTGTGTGAGGAACATGTCTCTTTCTACTTTAGCTTTTTTGTACTTTTCCCAGGTATTGTCGCTAGGGTTGACTATATAAGCCTTATAGGCATTTCTCAGCTGGTTAAGTAATCGACGATCCCTAGCGTTAACTTTTTTTCCCATTTAACCAGATATGCTCTAATCTCACCACGAAGGACCGCCTTCGCCGCTTCCCAAAAAGTCTTTATCTTGTCTAGATATGCCTTATTGCTATTATAATATTCTATTAAAGCATCTGTTAAAAAGATGTTAAACTCCTGTGCAAGATGTTTGGGGATTTTTTTTTTTATTTTGAGCCAACTGTCTTCTAACCCCATCTACCTCTAGCGTTATTATTGCGTGATCTGAGATCACAATATCTTGGATGGAAGTATTCAACTCTAACTTAATCATGTTGTCACATATCAAAAAAAGATCAATTTGTGACACATGAAAATACGGTTTTTGATTCTCCAAATATCCTGTAAATTTAATTTATTCATAACATTTTTGAAAGTTTTCCTTTCTCTATTCCTATCCTGCGGATAAGTCCCTATCCTGATTCTGTCTATCTCTGGACATATAGTCATATTGAAGTCTCCTGCAATTATTACATTTTTATTGATATACGGAAAGAGTTTAATATATAAAACATCCCAGAAATCCGCCTCTATCTGATTATGTGATATACCTTTAAATTTGCACATCACAAGTACTTCCTTCCTATTTAAGGAAACACTCTAGCCTCATTCTGGGCCTGAAAATTGAAGTTGTTTCTTCACAGTTCACTTTGTCTCCTGTGAAATAACTTTGCTCTTAGACTTTACTAAGTCTTTCAGGTCCTTAAGCTCATTTCTTACTATATGCGCTGCATATTCTGTTGCTGCCTTTACTCTCTACCGGAACCAGCCTCCCAGATTACTACGCTTACCGGAACTTCTTACTACAGACGTCGAAGTCGCGCTCACACTGAGCGGTCACCGGAGCTCAATCTGCCTGCCTGTCAGCTCCTCTTAGCTCTCTCATACCCACGCTGCCTCAACCTCCCTGGTTACAAGCTAAGTACCGCTCTCCACGCACAAATACTTACCTTGTTATTTTTGCATCAATCCTATATACGATTGCCTTTTTGTATATTAACCTGTCATCTGGAAAAGTACTTTTGATACGTATTTGGGATATATGAGAGTGTGTTTGGACTGTATATATTTTATTGATTGCTTGTGTGAGTGCGTGAAAACCTTGCTTATACATAAAAGCAACAACTTTACCCTGGATATTATTGAACTGCCATTTGAGTGATTTAACCCATTTATTACTCTCATTTTCTCTGTGGTTCTCCTTGTTATATCATTCTTATATCATTGCCTATCCACATTTTCTTATGTGTTATTGCAAGATATAATTTCATGTATATTAAATCAATTACTAAACTAATGCCTCACCTTATATAACAAGTTGAACAAGTGATTTCTTCTTGCTTATTATAAGAAAAGAGCAACAAAACCTTTATTTTTGTCATATATTTGTATTCACCATTTAAAGTGATTGTGAATATCACAGAATTTTCAGGCCCATAAAATATAGGACATAACCACTAATAATAAAAATGGATCCCAGTGAAATAAAGAATGAAATCACTAATATCAATCAAAAATTGGAATACTTAGCAAGGGCTTTAACTGAATTACAAACAGAAAACAAGGCACTTAAAACACTAGTAAAAGAATGTTTACCTGTGAAAAGTTTAGAAACACCTGAACCACATATTAATTACCCACAAACCTTCACTGGTAAACGAAGTGAATATAGAGATTTTAAAAATGCTTGTAATTTACTTTTCTCACTTAGGCCTAAGACTTATCATTCTGAAAGAATCAAAGTGTGCACCACTATCTCTTTCCTCCAGGGGGAGCCCCGCTCATGGGCTAATAGATTTTTTGAGAATAACCATCCAATACTTGATTCTTTGGAAGAATTTTTTCTAGCAATGACATCCTTATATGAGGACTCTCACACTCAGATCACCGCAGAAACAAAACTAAGATCTTTGAAACAAGGAAAAAGGAACGTAGAAGAATACATCACTGAGTTCCAAATGTGGATTGATGATTCTAAGTGGAATGAAATAAGCTTAAAGAACCAATTCAGATTGGGACTTTCAGAAGCGTTAAAAGATGAGTTGTCCCGCTTGGAGATGCCTGAATCTTTAAACGGTCTCATAAAATTGAGCACAACTCTGGATCGTAGACTACGCGAAAGGAAGGCTGAAAGGGCTTCTTTTGATGGAACACCACAACGTTCATATCATTACACTCCAACCCAGGAAAAGGGTACATCAAATCAAACTCCAATGGAAATTGGAGCTATAAGGGGACCCCTTACACCCGAAGAAAAGGCCAGACGTAAATCTGAAAACCTTTGTTTATATTGTGGGCAAAATGAACATTCCGTCTCAAACTGCCCAAATCTTCTAAGACAAAAAAAGGGTAAGATGCATATAAAACATAATATTTTACTCCTTGCTCAAAACCCTCAACTGACTGTTGATCTTTCTTTACAGTGGGATCAGAAAAACATACGATCTAAAGCGTTGATCGATTCTGTGGCAGCCGGAAATTATATTGATATTTCTTTTGTTAAATTAAATAAAATCCCTATTGTTTGCAAGGCACTACCAGTATCTGTTAAACTCATTGACGGCACACACATAAAAAATGGTCCCATTACACATCAAACAATACCACTTTTAGTGACTACTGATAAAGGCCATACTGAATATCTGTCCTTTGATTTAATCACTATCCATATGCATACTCTTATTCTAGGATTTTCTTGGCTAAACAAACATAATCCCAGCATTGACTGGTCAAGCACACAGGTAACTTTAGAATCACCATTCTGTTTAAATACCTGTTATCCTTTTCAGCTAATCTCTACCATAGAAAAAGAACTACCAGAAATTTATCAGGATCTGGCAGAGGTGTTTGACTTAAAAGAAGCAGAAAATCTCCCTCCTCATAGGGAGTTTGACTGCCCTATTGATATAATACCAGGGTCTCAAATACCTCACGGTAAAATATACCCATTATCACAAGAAGAGTTAACTTATTTACGCTCTTATCTCGACGACAACCTCCGAAAGGGTTTTATATCACATTCAACATCACCAACATCAGCTGGAATGTTTCTAGTACGTAATAAAGACGGTACTATAAGACCTATCATTGATTATAGAGCTTTAAATGAAATAACTATTAAAAACAGATACCCTCTACCACTTATACCTGAATTACTAGAACGATTGAATGAAGCAACTATCTATTCCAAACTTGACCTTAAGGGGGCTTATAACCTCATACGTATGAAAGAAGGTCACGAATGGAAAACCGCTTTTAGAACCCGCTACAGGCTTTTCCAATATAATGTGATGCCGTTTGGTCTGAGCAATGCTCCCGCAACCTTTCAGCATTTTATTAATGAAATATTCCATGATCTCATGGACATTTGTGTTATCATATACTTAGATGACATCTTGATATATTCCAAAACTCCCTCTGAACACGAAAAGCACGTAAGATGGGTACTTACTCGTCTTAAGGAACACAAATTATACGCAAAGTTAGAAAAATGCGTGTTCCATGTTTCTAAGATAAAATTCTTAGGTTATATACTCACTCCTAATAAAATACAAATGGATCCTGAAAAGATTTCTGCTATTATTGATTGGCCTATTCCCACCAATGTAAAATCACTGCAACGCTTCATTGGTTTCGCCAATTTTTACCGAAAGTTTATTAAAAAAATTTCTTCAATAGCCAGACTACTAACCCAATTAACCAGTGTTAATCAAAAATTCAAGTGGTCTGACAAAGCACAAGAAACCTTTGATACTCTTAAAGAACTATTCACTACTGCTCCAATACTTTCGCTCCCCAATTTTGAAGCTCAATTCCAACTCAAAGTGGATGCCTCAAACACTGGCATAGGAGCAGTACTTTCTCAAAAGCAAGGTGATGATGGTGAAATTCACCCAATCGCTTTTTTCTCCAGAACATTAACTAGTGCTGAAGTTAACTATAGTGTGGGTGATAAGGAACTTCTGGCTATAAAGAGTGCTCTAGAACAATGGAGACACCTCTTAGAAGGATCAAAACTTCCCTTCATAATATTTACTGACCATAAGAACCTTGAATACTTGAAGAAGAACAAAACTTTGACAGCCAGACAAGCAAGATGGTCTTTATTCTTAGACCGCTTTAACTTCATCATCACCTACAAACCAGGAACTCAAAATACGAAAGCTGATGCTTTATCTAGAATATCAGAAACTTCACCCCATGATCCACCTAATTATACTATCTCACCTGAAAAGTTAATTGGTGTCCTCACACCTATAGAACAAGAAGTACATAATGCCTTAAAAGAAGATACAATACCTCACCAGTATTGTTCCAAAGACCCTCAAACCGGCCTATACTATCATAACAATCAATTATATGTACCCGAGAGTATTAGATCATCAGTCCTCTCACATACCCATGATGATATCATTTCTGGACATCCGGGAATCCAAAAAACCATTGACCTCACCAGACGTAATTTCTGGTGGCCAGGCATGAATAAATACATCTATGAATATGTATCCGGGTGTGAGAATTGTGCTTGAAACAAATTAGTTCACAAAAGATCAATTGGTTTACTCACACCTCTGCCTATTCCGGATAAACCATGGAGTACCATAGCAATGGATTTCATTGTTGAATTACCTCTTTCACAACAAAATATCACGATCATGGTAATAGTGGATCATTTAACCAGACTAGCACATTTCATCCCTCTCAAGGGATTACCCACAGCTATAACAACTGCTAGAGTTTTTCTTGACCAAGTAGTTAGATTACATGGACTACCGACCAACATAGTTACAGACAGGGGAACCCAGTTTACATCCTCTTTCTGGAGATCTCTATGTAAACTGTTAAAGATTGACCATCGTTATACGACTGCTTTCCATCCCCAGACAAATGGACTAACAGAGATACTGAATCAGACCATAGAGCAATTCTTACGTTGTTATATATCACATCTTCAAGATAACTGTTCAGTTTATCTCCCCATGGCTGAATTCACATATAACAATTCATTAAGCGCCTCTATCAAAACCTCCCCCTTTCATGCGACATATGGTTTTCACCCTAACACTATATCTCTTTCTAGTAAAGCAGTAAATTCCCCTGTAGCTACAGAATTTACATCCAATCTCCAAGAAAGACTAAATTTCCTGAAGTTACATCTGAAGGAAGCAAAAAACTATCAAAAAAGATATTATGATCTAACTCATAGACAAGGCCCTGATTACAAGATTTGGGACTTAGTACTCCTTTCAACTAGGAATCTCAAACTTCATGTTCCAAGCAAAAAACTTGCTAATCAGTTTTTGGGTCCTTTCGCAATCGAACAAGTGATCAATTCCAATGTGGAATTTGAGGTAGAATCCATACTTGACTCTAGGATAAATAGACATAAATTGGAATATCTCATTAAATGGAAAGGTTACGGCCCAGAAGATAACTCCTGGCTCATTCATTCAGCTGTTCATTCACCCCAGTTGGTCAGGGCTTTCCATAGGAAATACCCCCTCAAACCGCATCTGGAATCCCCAGGGGTGATTCCCTGAGGGGGGGGGACATGTGATATACCTTTAAATTTGCACATCACAAGTACTTCCTTCCTATTTAAGGAAACACTCTAGCCTCATTCTGGGCCTGAAAATTGAAGTTGTTTCTTCACAGTTCACTTTGTCTCCTGTGAAATAACTTTGCTCTTAGACTTTACTAAGTCTTTCAGGTCCTTAAGCTCATTTCTTACTATATGCACTGCATATTCTGTTGCTGCCTTTACTCTCTACCGGAACCAGCCTCCCAGATTACTACGCTTACCGGAACTTCTTACTACAGACGCCGAAGTCGCGCTCACACTGAGCGGTCACCGGAGCTCAATCTGCCTGCCTGTCAGCTCCTCTTAGCTCTCTCATACCCACGCTGCCTCAACCTCCCTGGTTACAAGCTAAGTACCGCTCTCCACGCACAAATACTTACCTTGTTATTTTTGCATCAATCCTATATACGATTGCCTTTTTGTATATTAACCTGTCATCTGGAAAAGTACTTTTGATACGTATTTGGGATATATGAGTGTGTTTGGACTGTATATATTTTATTGATTGCTTGTGTGAGTGCGTGAAAACCTTGCTTATACATAAAAGCAACAACTTTACCCTGGATATTATTGAACTGCCATTTGAGTGATTTAACCCATTTATTACTCTCATTTTCTCTGTGGTTCTCCTTGTTATATCATTCTTATATCAGTGCCTATCCACATTTTCTTATGTGTTATTGCAAGATATAATTTCATGTATATTAAATCAATTACTAAACTAATGCCTCACCTTATATAACAAGTTGAACAAGTGATTTCTTCTTGCTTATTATAAGAAAAGAGCAACAAAACCTTTATTTTTGTCATAGATTTGTATTCACCATTTAAAGTGATTGTGAATATCACAGATTGGGACCATAAACATTACATAAAACATACCTTGTACCATTGCACTCCAACTCAATTATAATATATCTACCATTTTTATCATAATCATGTGATATAATAGTATATACCAATTTTTTAGAGAAGAGGAAAGCAACCCCTCTCTTACGTGTCCGACATGGGGTAGCTATAACGTATCCCACCCATTTACACTTCAGCTTGGAGATTTCTTTTTCATTTAGATGGGTTTCTTGTAAGAAAACCACGTCTTTGTTTAAGCTGTTTTTAAATAATACTCCTTTTAGCTGGGGAGGTAATCCCCCCAACATCCCATGAGAGAAAATTCAACATCTCCCTTTACTAACTAATGCTTACTTCGAGCAAAGGTAAGCAGCAAGAAAAAAAAACAAAAAACACAAACCAGAATAAACTCCATCTCTGTCAAAACATAATCATTTACTACTGTATATACCTCGTGTTACTGTCACCTTAGCTTAAAAATTCCTTAATATAGTCTTTTGCTTCCTGGGGATAGTTTAACATGTGCTTTACACCATTTACATTTAAGTGTATTTTTGCAGGATATATCAGTCTTGCCTGTATGCCTTTTTTAAATAATATTGAACAGTATGGAGCCATTTCTCTTCTTTTGAGAGAAGTTTCTAAAGAAAAATCCTGAAATAAAAGAATCTTATCCTGGCCTCGCATGAGTGGATTCCTATATTGACTCATTAGTGTAACTTTACCCTGAAAGCATAGGTATTTTACCATTACTGGTCTAGGCCTGGATGTACCATCGGGGTTAGACCTAGCTGTACCTTAGATGGCACAAATTTAGTCATTTCCTGTGTCTTTGTTGACGCTAGTTGTTTTTGGCGCGAAATCCCGTTTGTTATGACGCGAGTTGTGTCATTTCCTGGTGTTAGTTTTGCACCAAATTTTTTTATGATAAAGTAATTTTTATTATTATATAATATGAGCATACAAACACAAAAAAGGTGAAAAAGAAACAATCCAAAATAACATAAATCTTGGAACACATAGGTTACATGGTAGTTGAAGTAGAGAGAATTACAAAACATAAGGTCAACCGAATACCATGCCATATATTGTAGGGCCTCTTGCTTCATCAGGAGCCCAATTACATCAGCCTCTATAATACCAAAGTCAATATAACGTAAAAACACAGCTTGAAAATGAATATTTAGTATTGCTATAAACGTTAGATTATATTTTGACCCTGTCAAACAACATGTTTCCAAGACATGGAACAACATAATAAAATACAAACAGAAAGAGAAGAAAAGTGAGTAAGAAAATGAAGGGTGAACAAGAGACTGAGAAGGGGATATCTCCTGACTGCAAAGCTCCGTTCATGGAGCGTAGTGTATACATAATCTACAATTTTTCCTATTTACCTATGTTTTTCCTGTCACAACAGGGGGTCATTCGCTCCTAAGGGGCAGGTGTTCTATGGAATATGCCTCATTGGCCTGGATTGGGGTGCTAGGACATGTTGTGTAAGATCCAATAGTACCAAACCTTCTGGAAGGTGTCCTGGGTGTCCAGAAGAAAAGCTGCCTGTGCTGACATATTATAGTAAAACTTTGCGCCAAAAGTTTTTAACTTCTTTTTGCGTAATGCATCATTCTTGGCGCCAAATTTTTGTTATTTTACCCCTCTCCCTCTATTGCTCGCTGTTTTCATGAACTTTGAAAGCTATTATGCCTGCTTTTGTTTTTCTCTACTGAAACTGTTACATTGTGGAAATTGAATGTTTTGCCAAATGTTATTTTTCTTTTTCTGCTACATTTTGCAAGATGGCTCATTCTGTTCCTCACTCTGTTACTGTAGAAACTATAATGCCCTGGAACACAATTCTACAAAGCTAAGTGTGTTCTTTTCATTTTTTAAGCTGTTGTTATTTCTTCAGCTCAATTATGTGGCATTTATTTATCTTGTTTTATGCTAGCAATGTTTCTACATGTGCAATAACATTTACTGTTTTTTACATATTCAGTTCATGTACTTGATTTCATCTGCAAACATCTCATGTTGTTGCTTATATTATTATTACTATTATTATTATTCTTTATTTATAAAGCGCCAACAGATTCCGCAGCGCTGCCCATGGGTACAAGGATAACAGTACAATGGAGAAACAATACAATAAAAGACAAAATTCCCATGGGAACTTACAATCTAGATGGGTAGGAGGATGGGAAACAGGAGGTGGGGACTGCAAAGGTGAGAATGATATTAGTGAGGAGATAGAGGGTGACTGTTAGTTAAGTGAAGTTAGTTTGTTAATAAGTCGGGTGATAAGCTTCCCTGAACAGCAAGGTCTTTAGGGAACGTTTAAAGGATGAGAAGTTAGGGGCAAGTCTGACAGCACAAGGAAGTGCGTTCCAGAGGGTTGGTGCCGCACAAGAGAAGTCCTGTAGTCTAGCATGAGAGGAGGTGATGGTAGAGGACGCAAGAAGCAGGTTATTGTTGGATCTTAGGGGGAGGGCAGGAGTATATTTGTTGATGAGTGAGGACAGGTAGGGTGGGGGCAGCATTGGTGAGGGCTTTGTAGGTCAGGGGGAGAATTTTGAATTTAACTCTGTTGTGAATGGGGAGCCAGTGAAGGGACTCACAGAGAGGTGCAGCAGAAACAGAGCCTCAAGAGAGGTGGATTAGCCTGACAGATGCATTTAGGATGGATTGGAAGGGAGAGAGGTGGGAGGGAGGCCAGTTAGTAAGTTGTTACAGTAGTCAAGTCGGGAAATTACCAGGGAGTGGATTAGCTGTTTAGTAGTTTCAGCACTTAGAAACGGACGAATTTTGGAGATATTGCATAGGTGGTTGCTGCAGGACAAAGAGAGCAATTGGATGTGGGGAATGAAGGACAGATTTGAGTCAAGTGTGACTCCGAGGCAGCGGACTTGGGTTGATGGGGAGATAGTGGTGCCGCCAACAGTGATAGAAAAATTAGAAACTGGAGAAGAGTTAAAGGGGGGAATTAGAAGTAGTTCGGTCTTGGACATGTTTATTTTTAGGTGGTGAGAGGCCATCCAGGAGGGAATGCCAGATAAGCAGTTATATCATAAAATGTTATGACTGCTATTATATCTTTAAGTAAACTTACCAGGTCTTTTCAAAAATTGTTAAGATTTAATTAATTTGTTCTGACCGACAGCATATTTAAGTTTATTCTACTGATGAAGGTTTCTTTGGCCCAAAGAATCCTGTATCAGACAGTTTGCTAAAATTCTCCTTATTCTTCATTTGAACATTTTTTTGTTCTTTGTTAAGGAAATTTTTCTATTTATAGCTTTTAGAAGTCTAGTTCTCCTATTAACTATCAGCTAGATTACGAGTTTTGAGCGCTATGTGGAAATTAACGACCGCCACAAAAGCGGCGTTAATTCACCTCCCTTTAGCGCTATTACAAGTTTGTAAAAAGCAGGTTTGTGCGGGCGTTGAGCTCCATACCACACCGAAATACAAGCGCTGCTTTGACGTGCTCGTGCACGATTTCCCCAAAGACATCGATGGGGAGAGCCGGCAAAAAAGAAGTCTAACACCTGCGATCGTGGAAACAAAAGCTCCGTAACGCAGCCCCATTGATGTCTATGGGGAAAGAAAAAGTTATGTTTAAACCTAACACCCTAACACACCCCTAATATGCTGTCCCTAACATCGCATTCACCTACATTACAGTTATTAACCCCTAATCTGCTGCCTCTAACATCGCCGCCACCTACATTAGTTATTAAACCCTAATCTGCCGCCCCTAACATCACCGCCACCTACATTACAGTTATTAACCCCTAATCTGCCGCCCCTAACATCACCGCCACCTACCTACACTTATTAACCCCTAATCTGCTGCCCCCAATGTCGTCGCCACTATACTAAAGGTATTAACCTCTAAACCTTTAACACTAAAACCTTGTTTGTTTTTTTGATAATTTCATTTTTTATTTTGTGTAATTAAGTGTTTGTTTTTTGGAATTTAGATAATTGTATTTGGTTAATTTAATTTATTTGATTGTAATGTTAGGTTTTATTGTAAGGCAGGTTAGATTTTATTTTACAGATAAATTTGTATTTATTTTAACTAGGTAGTTAGTAAATAGTTAATAACTATTTACTAACTAGTCTACCTAATTAAAATAAATACAAACTTACCTGTGAAATAAAAATAAAACCTAAGATAGCTACAATATAACTATTAGTTATATTGTAGCTCACTTAGGTTTTTTTTACAGGTAAGTTTGTATTTAGTTTTAAATAGGAATTATTTAGGTAATAATTGTAAGGTTTATTTAGCTTTATTTTAATTATATTTAAGTTAGGGGGGTGTTAGGGTTAGACTTATGCTTAGGGTTACGTTAGGGTTAGGTTTAGGGGTTAATATATTTCTGTAGTGATGTGGGAGGCCAGAGGTTTAGGGGTTAATAGTTTAATTTAGTATATTTCGTTGTGGGGGCTTATGGTTTAGTGGTTAATAGGTTTATTATAGCGGCGTTGTGGACGGACGGCAGATTAGGGATTAATAATATTTAAGTAGTATATTTTTAGTATATTAAGTAGAATATTTTCTAAGGAAATTGGTACTTGTTTTCAGGATTCTTTAGAATTTGAATATAACCTTAGTAGAGCATATTCATGTACTGTTTATATTTTTAGCTCAGCTTTATCTGTGGCTGACATTACTGCTCTCTCAACCTTTGTTGAACAGTTAGCATAAGCAGTGTCAATTTCTTAAGTATATAACTCTGTTTATTTACTTAAGATGTATTCATTTAATTATGTTTACTATATTTATTATTATGATTTCAAATAAATTGTATTATCTCTATCTTGTTAGAATAATAATTTGTTTGATTTCTATTATCTCCACTATTTCTGATGGTTTAGCGTTTTTTCTGCTTTACTTTTAGTCCGGTGATGTAGATCAGTTGGTGAATGTCCTGACTACAAATGCTTGTTCTAGATCTAAGGATCATAGATTCATTTCCCGGCAGGGTTAATACAGCCCTTTGGCCTTTGAGGTCAATTTATTGTGTACCATTTATTTGGGTAATAATAGCTACTGTTTTTATAAGATGCTAATTTGGTTATCTCCAAGTGTAGGCACTGAAGAAGCGTTTTTTTGTATCCTTCTGGGAGAAAAATGCTAGATAATTACTAGATATTAGACTGCATGAAGGTGCGGTTCTCAAATCAGTTCTTCTGGTGGGAGGCAGATTAAATTGTTTTTGGATGAACTCAGTCGAAATTCTATATTATTCTTAGGGTTTGAATAGATTTTTAGAATGAGACCTTCTATAGGAATAATCTTTCTTTCTTAGTACACTCTGTGAATTTTTTTCAGGAGTGATTATGCCAGTTCTTTTTTGCAGGAACAGGATTTGGGTTTCTATTCAATTCTATTCTTTGTCCCTAAGAAGAAAGGTTTATACAGTCCATTCTTGGATCTGAAGACTTTTATATTGTTAGAGTCTCACCTTTTTAAGTTGACGATTATAATTACTATTATGCCTTTTTGTTAACGTCATTTCATGTCCACTCCATTTTTCAGGATGTTTATCCTCATATTTTATTTCATTCAGACCACTTGTGGATTCTGACATTTTCTTTTTAAGCTTTACCAATTTGTCGCTTTTACATTTGGTTCAGTGACAGCTTTATGAATCTTTTCAAAGGTTCTTGGTGCCCTTCTTCTGTCTTCAGACAGTAGGGTATTGTGGTGCTTTCCTATTTGGATGGTGTTTTGGTATTAGCTTAAACTTTTCTTTTATTAAAGCCGGACAGATATCTTAGCATGCTAATGCACTGTGGCTAAGCTCTGTAGCAACCTGAGGGTTGCAGGTTAAATTTTCGCCAAGGTCCATTCAGCCTTTCATCCTTCAGAGGTCGATTAAATGAGCAGCATCTTCAGTCCCTTACAGGTGATTAGACATGCTTTACAAGTACCCAATACATACATATGAAAGAGCAGTATTTAAATATATGGACTTTTCTTTATGTGGAATCCCTCATGAATCAACTAAGTTTTGTTTCTTCAAGGCATGGTTAGAGGATTTAATTTACCTAAGAGTTTCATGATTCCTCAGTCAAGGGTCACTTCTTTTTGGGTTCCTAGATGGATTCTGTGTTCATGTCTGTCTTTATCGGACAAAAGTCAATTGTAAGTGGTGTTAGCCTGTCTAACTTACATTCTAGAACATTTCTTTCAGTGGCTATGTGCATAGAAGTTTTAGGTCTCATAACTACAGCATCGGGTGTGGTTCCTTTTGCTAGTTTTTCATCTGAGATCTCTTTTTGCTTTGCATATTCAATCAATGATACAGGGATTGTTTTTAGATATCATAGTTGATATTTTTAAATCCTAATACTCTTCTCTCTCTGTTTTGGTGATTAGTCTATCGTCATTTTATTCAGGAGGCTTCCTTTTGTTCGTCCTTCCTGGACTGTATTCTTAATGGATGCAAGTTTTACAGGTTGGGGAGCTGTTTGAGTGTCTTTTGACAGCACAAGGGGTTTGGAAACTTCAAGAGGCGAGGTTTCCAATCGATATTTTAGAACTCCGTGCTATTTTTTCAAAGCTCTTTCAGGCTTGGCCTCTTTTAGGAGAGAACTTTTTCATTTTTGCTTTCAGATAGACAATATCACAACTGTGGCATATGTCAATCAACAATAGGGACTCGTAGTTCCATAGCAATTAAGAAGTACTTTAAATACGTTCTTAGATGGAATTCATCTCCTGTCTATTTCTTTCATGTAATTAGCAAGAGTCCATGAGCTAGTGACGTATGGGATATACATTCCTACCAGGAGGGGCAAAGTTTCCCAAACCTCAAAATGCCTATAAATACACCCCTCACCACACCCACAAATCAGTTTTACAAACTTTGCCTCCCGTGGAGGTGGTGAAGTAAGTTTGTGCTAGATTCTACATTGATATGCGCTTCGCAGCAGGCTGGAGCCCAGTTTTCCTCTGTGTGCAGTGAATGTCAGAGGGATGTGAAGAGAGTATTGCCTATTTGAATTCAATGGTCTCCTTCTACGGGATCTATTTCATAGGTTCTCTGTTATCGGTCGTAGAGATTCATCTCTTACCTCCCTTTTCAGATCGAAGATATACTCTTATATACCATTACCTCTACTGATTCTCGTTTCAGTACTGGTTTGGCTTTCTACTACATGTAGATGAGTGTCCTGGGGTAAGTAAGTCTATGGTTGGGCACTTTTATATAAAGTTCTAAATATATGTGTTTAAACATTTATTTGCCTTGATTCAGGATGATCAATATTCCTTATTTCAGACAGTCAGTTTCATTATTTGGGATAATGCATATGAATAAATCATTTTTTCTTACCTTAAAATTGACTTTTTTCCCTGTGGGCTGTTAGGCTCGCGGGGGCTGAAAATGCTTCATTTTATTGCGTCATTCTTGGCGCAGACTTTTTTGGCGCAAAAAAATTATTTGTCATTTCCGGCGTCATACTTGTTGCCGGAAGTTGTTCGTGTTTGTGTCATTTTTTGGACGTTTTGCGCCAAAAATGACGGTGTCACCGGATGTGGCGTCATTCTTGGCGTCAAAAGCATTTAGGCGCCAATAATGTGGGCGTCTTTTTTGGCGCTAAAAAATGTGGGCATCATTTTTATCTCCACCTTTTTTTCACATTATTTAAGTCTCATTTTTCATTTGCTTCTGGTTGCTAGAGGCTTGTTCATTGGCATTTTTTTCCCATTCCTGATAGATTTTGCTTTATATGTTGTTTTTTCTCTTACATATTGCAAGATGTCTCAGATTGACTCTGGATCAGAAGCAACTTCTGGAAAAACGCTGCCTGATGCTGGTTCTACCAAAGTTAAGTGTATTTGCTGTAAACTTGTGGTAACTGTTCCTCCGGCTGTAGTTTGTGATGAATGTCATGATAAGCTTGCTAATGCAGATAGTATTTTCATTAGTAATATTCCATTACCTGTTGCTGTTCCATCAACATCTAATACTCATGATGTTCCTGTTAATATAAGAGATTTTGTTTCTAAATCTATTAGGAAGGCTATGTCTGTTATTCCTCCTTCTAGTAAACGTAAAAGGTCTTTTAAAACTTCACATTTTTCAGATGAATTTTTAAATGAACATCATCATTCTGATTTGTTTGTTTCTGATGATGATTTTTCTGGTTCAGAGGATTCTGTCTCAGATATTGACACTGATAAATCTTCATATTTATTTAAAATGGAATTTATTCGTTCTTTACTTAAAGAAGTGTTAATCGCATTAGAAATGGAGGAATCTAGTCCTCTTGATACTAAATCTACTAAGCGTTTAAATTCGGTTTTTAAACCTCCTTTAGTTATTCCGGAAGTTTTTCCTGTCTCTGATGCTATTTCTGAAGTAATTTCTAGGGAATGGAATAATCTGGGTAATTCATTTACTCCTTCTAAAAGGTTTAAGAAATTGTATCCTGTGCCATCTGACAGATTAGAGTTTTGGGACAAAATCCCTAAAGTTGATGGGGCTATCTCTACTCTCGCTAAACGTACTACTATTCCTATGGCAGATAGTACTTCCTTTAAGGATCCTTTAGATAGGAAAATTGAATCCTTTCTAAGGAAAGCTTATTTATGTTCAGGTAATCTTCTTAGGCCTGCTATTTCTTTGGCTGATGTTGCGGCAGCTTCCACTTTTTGGTTGGAGGCTTTGGCACAACAAGTGTCAGATCATAATACTCATAGCATTGTTAAACTTCTTCAACATGCTAATAACTTTATTTGTGATGCCATCTTTGATATCATTAGAGTTGATGTCAGGTATATGTCTTTAGCTATTTTAGCTAGAAGAGCTTTATGGCTTAAAACTTGGAATGCAGATATGTCTTCTAAGTCAACTTTGCTTTCCCTTTCTTTCCAAGGTAATAAATTGTTTGGTTCCCAGTTGGATTCTATTATTTCAACTGTTACTGGGGGGAAAGGAACTTTTTCACCTCAGGATAAAAAATCTAAAGGTAAATATAGGGCTGCTAATCGTTTTCGTTCCTTTCGTCAGAATAAGGAACAGAAGCCTGATCCTTCCCCTAAAGGAACGGTTTCTGTTTGGAAACCATCTCTAGTCTGGAATAAATCCAAGCCTTTCAGAAAACCAAAGCCAGCTCCCAAGTCCACATGAAGGTGCGGCCATCATTCCAGCACAGCTGGTAGGGGGCAGATTACGATTTTTCAAAGAAATTTGGATCAATTCGATTCACAGTCTTTGGATTCAGAACATTGTTTCACAAGGGTACAGAATAGGTTTCAAGGTAAGGCCTCCTGCAAGAAGATTTTTTCTTTTTCGCATTCCAATAAATCCAGTGAAGGCTCAAGCATTTCTGAAATGTGTTTCAGATCTAGAGTTGGCTGGAGTAATTGTGCCAGTTCCAGTTCTGGAACAGGGTTTGGGGTTTTACTCAAATCTATTCATTGTACCAAAGAAGGAGAATTCCTTCAGACCAGTTCTGGATTTAAAAATATTGAATCATTATGTAAGGATACCAACATTCAAAATGGTAACTATAAGGACTATTCTGCCTTTTGTTCAGCAAGGGCATTATATGTCCACAATAGATTTACAAGATGCATATCTACATATTCCGATTCATCCAGATCACTATCAGTTTCTGAGATTCTCTTTTCTAGACAAGCATTACCAGTTTGTGGCTCTGCCGTTCGGCCTAGCAACAGCTCCAAGGATTTTTTCAAAGGTTCTCGGTGCCCTTCTATCTGTAATCAGAGAACAGGGTATTGTGGTATTTCCTTATTTGGACGATATCTTGGTACTTGCTCAGTCTTCACATTTAGCAGAATTTCATACGAATCGACTTGTGTCGTTTCTTCAAGAACATGGTTGGAGGATCAATTTACCAAAGAGTTCATTGATTCCTCAGACAAGGGTAACCTTTTTTTTTTTTTTTTAAGGTTTTTATTGAGGTTGTGCGAAAACCAATAAATACAGTTTACATAAAGTAACAAATAACAATACAAACATAGAAGATACATTTCAAATATACTGTTTCCATGGTAATAGATAAAATTTGCAACACAGATAATACTTATGAAAAGGACTGGAACCTCTTTTTCATTGTAATAGGAGCTAGACACATAACACAAGGTACATGATTTTTCTACCATGAATGCTGGGGACAACGTCTGTACCTCCTGGTCCTTGCTATAGACTCTGAAGGAGGAATATGAATAAGTGAGAAACAATCTAAAATAGTTTGGCATTTAATGTGTCGTGAGATATTAACACTGAGGGTGCCAATCATTAGCTTAAATAGTATGTTAACATATGCAGGTATGGTACAATATCAAAAGTGTGGTAGATGAGTTAGAAGGTAATAATTCAAATGGTATCAATAATGAAGGCTCCATTCAGAAATGTGTATATAAATATGTAATAATGGATAGGTATGATGTAATGTCTAGGGTGCGGTATAGACAAGAGGAACCGCAAAGTTAGCCCTCCTAAAAGGGGGGTACATTATGGGGGGGGGAGGAGGAGGTGGGAGTTTTAGGCATAGCAAGCAAAATATATCAGATATGAGCCATATGCTGGTAGTTGTAGAATTAATGAATGCAATGGGAACACTGACGAAGGCCTATGTTGTACATACACAGTTGCCTAACTCAAAGGTCTAAATTACAGGTGAGAGTTAGCACTCCACTAACATCCTGTGAGAGGAGGTCTCGCTGTCCAGGCCGCTGACAGCCAGACCCCCCTATAATAAAATTAGCAATGAGACCTAAGCTAAGCAAAGAAAGAAACAGGGTAATGCAAAGGCATAATTATGTATTAGCAATTTTCACATATCACATTAAGTATAAACATTCCCCAATAAACAGTCACAACAGTTGTAACAGGGATGAAAATACTTCAGGTTAACTCATGCAGCAGAGATATAACAATTCCAAAAACTGTCAACAAGAGCTGTATGTGACACATAGAGTCAGTAACAAAATGTTTGTATATAGGCTCACAAACTGCCTCATGCTGGGACAGATCCTCTAGTTGCTAACTGGAGCAATAAAAGCTATTATCACAGATAGGGAGTCTGTGGAAAATGTACATATAAAACTGGAGGTCCATAGCTCTAATGGATCACCTTTAAAACAGTTGTGCAAATATGAACTGGTTGTAGTACATATACAAGCAATGGAGATTGGTGTGTTATAAATCTGTAGTGCAGGTTGCAACGCATATGTGCTCATACATATCCTAGGGTTGACGATTTAGGTGCATCACATATAAAAACTCTGGAGCCCAATTTATAGTTGTGGGAGCAGTCTCTGTTAACACGCTTGACAGAAGTATACATGTGAGCGATATGCGGGCTGCAAAGGGTACTCGTAGAATAGACAGGATGTTCAAGGGACAATAGACATCTGAAAGATCAAGGTCTCTAAACTCTAAACTATATACACGTTATTATGGACTCAGTTTAAGCATGTATAAGTGTGCTAACACCAGGAAGTTCCGACCTGTCTATCCCACACCAGTTTTAAGTTGATGCAGGGAGTTTCCCCGGTTTCTACCACTATAATGCGAGGCAACTGAGGTTTGAAGAGAACTAACGGGGCTACCGCCCTTGCCAGTAGAACCTCTGAAGGAACGCAGTAGGGAAGGAGCTGTGGTCAGTTCTGTTGTATTATGCAGTCCAGCTGCGAGACTGTGAGAGCTGCATCCTAGGCCTATTCCCTGGTAGGGCATCATCATACACTCCCTTCTCCGTGCAAACTGGTCCACCACATGGGCGCTGGAGATCGCCAAACCTGCAATATCACTCACGCTGGTAAAGGGAGACATGCTCACCGCTTTGTGGTGCGCAGGGCTGTCAGCCGGCTCATCTGCTGAAGGGGTTGCATATAGTGCCAATCTCTGAGTCGGAAGCCTGAGTCGGAAGCCTGCTGCTTGGAGAATAGTAGTGGCGGGTAGACAGTTTTCCGCTGCTATGGAAATATCTTTTTCTCGTAATGTCTGGGCTGTAGGTATGAAACCATGAATGGGTTCAGCAGGACTTAACCCCCAAGCGCCTCCACCAACACATTCTGCAAGGGAAGCTGTGGGAAAGGTTGTCTGTGTAGCAGTTAGCGTGTCAGTAGAGCTAAACGCTGCGTGCAACTCAACTTCCAGAGCGCTATGATGATCCTGGAGTAGTCTCCGAAGTTCATTAAAGAAATCAATAGCCCTCTCCATGTTAGCGCCACTAAGTGTAGATGTTACCCAGTTAGAGAGGACCTTTAGCCCAGTATGTGTACCTCAGATAGATGAGTTGTTGAGCTGCTGCAAGAGGAATGTGGTGTCTATTCAGCTTTGTACTGTAATAAAGAATTTGAAGCTATTTTAACTGCGCCTAATAAACAAGATGGCCGCCGGCACTTCTCTTACACTGCTCTATCTCCACTTGCTTCAAGCTCCTTAAAGGCGTGCAGTATCTCTCTGTATCTAGGGCTAGATGTCCAGGGTACGATTAACAGGTAGATTCAGGAGTTTCAAGCTGTCTTTTATGGGAGGTGAGCGGTGTTAGATGAAAGTTTGTTCGGAGCTCACAAGATGTGCGACCGCTCACCTACCCGGCTGGCTCCGCCCCCAAGGGTAACCTTTTTAGGTTTCCAAATAGATTCAGTGTCCATGACTTTGTCTCTGACGGACAAGAGACGTCTGAAATTGGTTTCAGCTTGTCGAAACCTTCAGTCTCAATCATTCCCTTCGGTAGCCTTATGCATGGAAATTCTAGGTCTTATGACTGCTGCATCGGACGCAATCCCCTTTGCTCGTTTTCACATGCGACCTCTTCAGCTTTGTATGCTGAACCAGTGGTGCAGGGATTATACAAAGATATCACAGTTAATATCTTTAAATCCGATTGTACGACACTCTCTGACGTGGTGGACAGATCACCATCGTTTAGTTCAAGGGGCTTCTTTTGTTCTTCCAACCTGGACTGTGATCTCAACAGATGCGAGTCTGACAGGTTGGGGAGCTGTTTGGGGGTCTCTGACAGCGAAGGGGGTTTGGGAATCTCAGGAGGCAAGATTACCAATCAACATTTTGGAACTCTGTGCGATTTTCAGAGCTCTTCAGTCGTGGCCTCTTCTGAAGAGAGAATCGTTCATTTGTTTTCAGATGGACAATGTCACAACCGTGGCATATGTCAATCATCAAGGGGGGACTCACAGTCCTCTGGCTATGAAAGAAGTATCTCGGATACTTGCATGGGCGGAATCCAGCTCCTGTCTAATTTCTGCGGTTCACATCCCAGGTATAGACAATTGGGAAGCGGATTATCTCAGTCGCCAGACGTTACATCCGGGCGAATGGTCTCTTCACCCAGAGGTATTTCTTCAGATTGTTCAAATCTGGGGACTTCCAGAAATAGATTTGATGGCCTCTCATCTAAACAAGAAACTTCCCAGGTATCTGTCCAGATCCAGGGATCCTCAGGCGGAGGCAGTGGATGCATTGTCACTTCCTTGGAAGTATCATCCTGCCTATATCTTTCCGCCTCTAGTTCTTCTTCCATGAGTGATCTCCAAGATTCTAAAAGAGCGTTCGTTTGTTCTGCTGGTGGCTCCAGCATGGTCTCACAGGTTTTGGTATGCGGATCTTGTTCGGATGGCTACTTGCCAACCTTGGACTCTTCCGTTAAGACCAGACCTTCTATCTCAAGGTCCTTTTTTCCATCAGGATCTCAAATCATTAAATTTGAAGGTATAGAGATTGAACGCTTGATTCTCAGTCATAGAGGTTTCTCTGACTCCGTAATTAATACTATGTTACAGGCTCGTAAATCTGTGTCTAGGAAGATATATTATCGAGTCTGGAAGACTTACATTTCTTGGTGTTCTTCTCATCAATTTTCCTGGCATTCTTTTAGAATTCCTAGAATTTTACAGTTTCTTCAGGATGGTCTGGATAAAGGTTTGTCTGCAAGTTCCTTGAAAGGACAAATTTCTGCTCTTTCTGTGCTGTTTCACAGAAAGATTGCTAATCTTCCTGATATTCATTGTTTTGTACAGGCTTTGGTTCGTATAAAACCTGTCATTAAGTCAATCTCTCCTCCTTGGAGTTTGAATTTGGTTCTGGGGGCTTTACAAGCTCCTCCGTTTGAACCTATGCATTCTCTGGATATTAAATTACTTTCTTGGAAAGTGTTGTTCCTTTTGGCCATCTCTTCTGCAAGACGAGTTTCTGAGTTATCTGCTCTTTCTTGTGAATCTCCTTATCTGATTTTTCATCAGGATAAGGCGGTGTTGCGGACTTCATTTAAATTTTTACCTAAAGTTGTGAATTCTAACAACATTAGTAGAGAAATTGTGGTTCCTTCATTGTGTCCTAATCCTAAGAATTCTAAGGAAAGATCGTTACATTCTTTGGATGTAGTTAGAGCTTTGAAATATTATGTTGAAGCTACTAAAGATTTCCGAAAGACTTTTAGTCTATTTGTTATATTTTCCGGTTCCAGGAAAGGTCAGAAGGCCTCTGCCATTTCTTTGGCGTCTTGGTTAAAGTCTTTGATTCATCATGCTTATGTCGAGTCGGGTAAAACTCTGCCTCAAAGGATTACAGCTCATTCTACTAGGTCAGTTTCTACTTCCTGGGCGTTTAGGAATGAAGCTTCGGTTGATCAGATTTGCAAAGCAGCAACTTGGTCTTCTTTGCATACTTTTACTAAATTCTACCATTTTTATGTGTTTTCTTCTTCTGAAGCAGTTTTTGGTAGAAAAGTACTTCAGGCAGCTGTTTCAGTTTGATTCTTCTGCTTATAATTTCAGTTTTTTTCTTTATAAGATTTAAACTTTATTTTGGGGTGTGGATTATTTTTCAGCGGAATTGGCTGTCTTTATTTTATCCCTCCCTCTCTAGTGACTCTTGCGTGGAAGTTCCACATTTTGGGTATTTATTATCCCATACGTCACTAGCTCATGGACTCTTGCTAATTACATGAAAGAAAACATAATTTATGTAAGAACTTACCTGATAAATTCATTTCTTTCATATTAGCAAGAGTCCATGAGGCCCACCCTTTTTTGTGGTGGTTATGATTTTTTTGTATAAAGCACAATTATTCCAATTCCTTATTTTTTATGCTTTCGCACTTTTTTCTTATCACCCCACTTCTTGGCTATTCGTTAAACTGATTTGTGGGTGTGGTGAGGGGTGTATTTATAGGCATTTTGAGGTTTGGGAAACTTTGCCCCTCCTGGTAGGAATGTATATCCCATACGTCACTAGCTCATGAAAGAAATGAATTTATCAGGTAAGTTCTTACATAAATTATGTTTTTCTATGATTTTAGACATTTCGGAGGTGGATTATCTCAGCCATCAGTCTTTACATCCGGAAGAGTGGTGTCTCTATACAGATGTGTTTTCTCAATTTCCCAGGTACCTTTTCAGGTCCAGGGATCCTCAGGTGGAGATGGTGGATGCATTAGCAGTGTCTTGGTTTTGCAACCTGACTACATCCTTCTGCCTCTGTTTTTTTCTTCCAAAGGTGATTTTCAAGATCATATTGCAACAGTGACATGTGTTTCTGAAAGCATCAGCATGGCCTTACAGGTTTGGTATGTGGATCTTATTCAGATGTCCAAGTTGCCATCCTTGGCCGCTTTCTCTTTGGCCAGCCCTCTTGTTCTAGGGGTTATTTTTCCATTGGGATCTCAAATGACTAATTTGGGGGTATGGAAATTGATTAGTGTTTAGTCATAGATGTTTTTCTGACTTATTTTTTTATCGCTATGTTGCAGGCTTATAAGTCTTTTTCAAGGAACATGTATTATCAGGTTTGGAAAACCTATATTCTATAGTGTTCTTCTCATAAATTCTCTTGGCATTCTTTTAGAATTCCTAGGATTTTGCCGTTTTTCAGGATGGTTTGGATAAGTTTGTCTGCAATTTTTTTGAAGGGATAAATCTCTGTTCTTTCTGTTTTATTTTCTAGAAAGATTGTTTAAACTTCCTGATATTCACTTTTTTGTTCAGGCTTTGGTTGGTATCAAGCCTGTTCATTTATTAATTTCTACTTTTTGGTTTGAAGATTATCTACTTTCTTGGAAAGTGTTTCTTTTGACTATCTCTTCTGCTACAAGAGTTTCTGATTTATCAGTTCTCTCTTGTGTGTCTCCTTTTTTTCATCTAGATAAGTTGTTTTCTGGACTTCTTTATTTCATAAGGTTGTGAATTTGAACAACATTAGTAGAGAAATTGTTGTTCCTTCTTTGTGTCCTAATTCTTTGAGAGTTCTTTACATCCTTTGAAATTCTATATCGAAGTTACTAGGATTTCAGAAGACTTCTAGTCTATCTGCTGTTTTTCTGTTTCCAGAAAAGGTTAGGAAGCCTCTGCCATTTCTTTGGCATCTTGATTAAAGCTTTTGTTTTTCAAGGCTTATTTTGAGGTAGGGCAGGCTCCGTCTCAAAGTTTTACAGCTCATTCTACTATGTTCAGTTGCCATTTCTTGGCCTTTTTCAGAATGAAGCTTAGGTTGATCAAATGTGCAAATCAGTAATTTGGTCTTCTTTGCATACTTTTATTGTTTTTTTAACATTTTTATGTATTTGCTTCTTCTGAAGTAGTAGACTCTTTGGTAGAAAAGTTCTTCGGGCAGCTGTCTTAGTCTGATTCTACTGCTTTTGACTTAAGTTTTTTGAGAAAAACTTAATTATTGTGTGGATTTCATTTCTCAGTAGAAATAGCTATTGTTATTTTATCCCTCCCTCTCTAGTGACTCTTCTGTGGACTTCCACATCTTGGGTATTTCTATCCCATACGTCACTAGCTCATGGACTCTTGCCAATTACATGAAAGAAAACATAATTTATGTAAGAACTTACCTGATAAATTAATTTCTTTCTTATTGGCAAGAGTCCATGAGGCCCACCCTTTTTATGGTGGTTATGTTTTTTTGTATAAAAGCACAATTATTTTTCCAGTTCCTCTTTTTGTATGCTTTTCTACTCCTTATTTTATCACCTCACTACTTGGCTATTTATTAAACTGAATTGTGGGTGTAGTAAGGGGTGTATTTATAGGCATTTTGAGGTTTGGGAAACTTTGCCCCTCCTGGTAGGATTGTATATCCCATACATCACTAGCTCATGGACTATTGCCAATATGAAAGAAATTAATTTATCAGGTAAGTTCTTACATAAATTATGGGTTTTTTACACAGGTTCGTCCAATACTGTCGGACACTGCACTCACGCTTCTCTGTGAAGCTCCTCCCCAAACAGAAGCTCTCCCACAGACATTCTTCTTGATAGAAAAATATTTACTTCATCCTTCCCTCCCCCCCTTTTTTTTCTCTTTTTTTTTTCTTTTTTTTTCTTTCTTCTCTCTCTCCCCCCCCCCCCCTCACGAGATCAGAGGGTAGGGCAACTAGCCTATATCATATTGATATTGGATCTACCAAGATTTACTTATAAATGTAATATTCTTTTCTCTTGAATATTCTCATCTAACACTAGTTATAGGGGTACTAGTATTCATCTCCTTCTGCAGCTATATATATATTTCTCATTTTGCATACTTTAGTTTTAAAAAAATATTTTATCTATTGTATATGAAACGCAGTTACATTATCTTTATCTGTATCTATTATGTATTGACCTCTTATACCTTCCCTTTGTGCTATATATTACTTTTCCTATGTTGGAAAATATGATCTTATATGATTAAAATTAGCCTATTATGCATTTTACAACAGGTCTTACTTTACAAAAAATAAAGAGCTGTGCATAAATAAATGCCTGCAAACTTCAATGAACTGAAGCAATGTTGTAAAGAATAATAATATAGTGTGTGTGTATGCATTTGGGTGCACACCCTAATGCAATAGACTGTGCATGCCTATTATCACCAGTGATGTCATGGTTGATATCATGCAGAGCTCCCAAAAGGGGATTGGGGACAGTTTGTTAGGAATTTAGGGAATTTTGAGTTAATGTCATTTTAATTATTGCTACATATCATGGTATGCTTGCTCTCTCTGAATCATGGAATAAAAAAATGTCCCTTTAATCACAGCACTGTAAAAATGACTGCTGTTTAGCCAATATAAAACCTCACATTTATCTCTAATGCTTGCCTCTCCCAGACGCTCTCTTCATATCGCTCTTTTTTCTTCTGTTTTAGCCAATAACATTGCTAACCTACTGCACTATTATTGGACCAGATTCCCTAAAGATCAAAGACCCACAAGCAGGAAGTCTGGGATCAATGGCCCATAAGAGTGAGATCCCAAGATATATTGGTTTTAGTATAGTGGTACAATTTGTTTTGTTTTTTTGCACTTTGTGTATGTTTGTAAGTTGTTGCTGTTTTTTTCCCTACACAACCCATGTAACAGTGTTTTAATTTCTGTAAACTTACCAATTCACATCAACTATCTAAATATGCTCAATCTTTTATATTTACACTTTTTGAGGCACCAACTCCTAGTAAGCATGTGCAAGAATTCACAGGATATACATAAATGCAGTTTGTGATTGGCTGATGGCTGTCACATGATGCAAAGGGGACGGAAAATAACACAAACTGAGATGTGCCAGAAAATAAAATCTACTACTCGTGTGAAATTCAGACTGTTTTTTTGCATTGTCTATTTATTATGCAGGTATTGATTATGTTATTATACTCTGTTTAGTGGAATTAGTCTGTGAATAACATGTAGATTTATTTTTTAAAGTTTCATTAGTTGTTTAAATAATGATAAAATAAGCGTAAGGTTTTAATGGCTATAAAACAATGGGAGCTGCCATGTTGTAACTTAGGGTACCTTCTCTACTGTGGCCAATTAGGGGCAGTTATAAATAGGTCACTAGAGTGTGCAGCCAATGGCTGTGTGGAATATAACAGTTCTGCACTTCCATTTCTAACAGGAACTGAAATGCTCACAATTTCAGAATGGAATTACAGGAAAAGGGGACAAAATAAATAATGAAAGTACAGGTGGCCCTCGGTTTACGGCGGTTCAATTTGCGCCGTTTCAGAATAACAACCTTTTTACGAGGGTTTGGTATCCTATATACAGCGGCGCATATAAATGCGGCACGTATATTTCACCCGTCGGACGTAGTTTTTTCACCCATAGACTAACATATATAAGACGCGCAATTTGGTATCCAATATCCAGCGCAAGGCCTTACGTGGTGAAAATGGAGAAATCTTACTCCATTTTCACCTCGCCGTAGAAGGCCTTGCGCTGAGTATGGGTGCACCGTAACTCCCTAAAATGCCTTCCAAAACAAAACACCTAACGCATGCGCAATGTCTATCTGTCAACCGCAATCCCCCACCGCAACTCCCGGAGCCCACCGCGACCTACATTATATGTATTAACCCCTAAAACGCCACTCCCGGACCCCGCCGCACCTAAATAAAGTGTTTAACCCCTAAACCGCCGCTCCTGGACCCCGCCGCCACCTACATTAAATTTATTAACCCCTAATCTGACCCCCCTACACCACCGCCACCTACATTAAATATATTAACCTCTAATCTGACCCCCCTACACTGCCGCCACCTACATTAAATATATTAACCTCTAATCTGACCCCCCTACACCGCCGCCACCTACATTAAATATATTAACCTCTAATCTGACCCCCCCTACACCGCCGCCACCTACATTAAATATATTAACCTCTAATCTGACCCCCCTACACCGCCGCCACCTACATTAAATTTATTAACCCCTAATCTGACCCCCCTACACCGCCGCCACCTACATTAAATATATTAACCTCTAATCTGACCCCCCTACACCGCCGCCACCTACATTAAATGAATTACCCCCTAAACCTAAGTCTAACCCTAACACCCCCCTAACTTAATTATTATTTAAATAAATCTAAATAATATTACTATTATTAACTAAAGTATTCCTATTTAAAACTAAATACTTACCTATAAAATAAACCCTAAGATAGCTGCAATATATTTAATAATTACATTGTAGCTATTTTAGGATTTATTTTTATTTTACAGGCAACTTTGTATTTATTTTAACTAGGTACAATAGCTATTAAATAGTTAATAACTATTTATATTCAAAGATTTTTATTGAGACTGAAATATAACAGGATACATAAACAAATATATCAGTTTGTGATGTATACAGAAACATTTGCAGCATTACATATTAGAACACCAGTAGGAGAAATAAGCGCAAAACAGTCCACAGACACCTGCTCAATAAAAGATAAAAAATCTTTATTCTGTAAATCCAAATAAAAGTCACATCGTAGCAACAAGAAAAATAGAGTTAAAAAGGTTAACTCACTGTGTACAGAGACACCAGTTTGCAAACATGTTTCGTGCCTCAGCACTTGATCACTTACATATTAGAAACAAACCACACAAAAAAAGGGAAGGAAAAGGTAATAACATGTGATAAAATATTACAGCGCATATCTCATATTTAGATGTTTAACGAAGTAATAAAAATAAAGGCTGAGAGGGAAACGGGGGGGGGGGGGGTGAAGAGCGTGGGGGGGGGGGATAATAGGTACCAAGGGATATGCTCATTGTATCAATCAAGGCTTAAAGATATCTATAGACTTTATGCAGGATTGTTTGTGGAGATAAATTGGTTCCACAGGAACAATATATTGGTAAATTGGTCCGATTCATTATTGTAAGTGTGATAGAGTTCTTCTAGAGACAGAACATGCTTTACCTCATTTAGCCAATTCTGAAGGGTCGGGGGCTGGAGTTTTTTCCAGAAATGGGGGATAAGTCTTTTGGCACTGTTTAGTAAAATCTGGAGTAGACCCTTTCGAAGTTGACAATGTAATTGTGGAATTAAATTCAAAACTATCATCTGGGGGTCAAGGATTATATTTGAATTTAGTATAATATTAATATTGTCTTCAACTTGAGTCCAAAACGGCTTTAATACAGGGCAGTCCCACCAGATATGTGACAACGTCCCCTGTCTCCCACAGTTTCTCCAGCATTTAGGGGAAGCCGTCGAATAAATTCTGTGTAAACGTACCGGGGTCAAATACCACCTAGATAGCAGCTTATAATTAGTTTCTACAATACTCATGGAAATAGAAGATTTTTTAATAGATGTGAAACAATGAACCCAGGTGGTATCATTAAGGTGTATATTTAGTTCCTTTTCCCAGTGTGTTCTAAAAGATGAGGGTTTTAGGGAGTCGTATTGCAGTAAAAGTTTGTATGCGGAGGATATCAAATGCTTAGGGGTATTGGGTAGGAGACACAATAACTCAAAGGGAGTGCATTGTCTGGTGAACTGTGTTTTGTCAGGGTGATTTGATAAGAAATGTCTGAATAGGAAATAGGAAAACCAAGTGTTGAGTGGGGGGCCAAACTCGTCCCGTATATCTTGGAATGTTTTAATGTGTCCAGCATGTAGAAGTGAATAGATAGGGACATAAGCTTGAGCGTTTAAGGTATGAGATGGTGTTTTAATGTTAAAACCAGGGAATATATTATTGTTTAATATGGTAGTGAGGGGAGACATATGAGTAGAAATCAACTTGTTATTGGTGATAACTTTATCCCAGATACGTAATGTTTCGTCAATAAAAGGATTCGATAGGATAGGATGGGATCTAAACTTACTCGGTATCCAACAAATTTCACGTAATGTAGAGGTCTCAAGATTCTGGGCCTCCAGAGTGACTCAGGCTTTGGGGGTAATGACTTGATTCCATGCTACAATTCGGGAAAGGTGTGTTGCTATGTAATAATTTAGTATGTTGGAAACCCCCAAACCTCCCTGTTCCTTAGATAAGTAAGTGTGGCCTGAAATTCTTGGTTTATTAAAGGACCAGATGAATTTATTTAGACTTCTTTGTAAGTTGGTGAGATATGAGCTTGAAGGAATAAGAATCAACGTTTGTATGACGTATAGAATTTTTGGCAAGATGGTCATTTTTATGGCATTAATTCGCCCTAACCATGACAGATGGCCAGCACGGTGCCATGTATTGAGGTCTACATCTATCTTTGTTTTAGTTTTTATAGTTAGTTAAAATAGTCTCGGTGATGGTAGGTTGAATAGTAAGGCCTAGATAAGTAAACTGGTTGGCTAGAACAAAGGGTGTGTGGTTTTTAATGACCTGTATTTCTTCATCTGACGATCTAATCGACATAATAACCGACTTTCCCATATTAATGGAAAAATCTGAAAGTCTACCATATTCAGCTAAGATGTATATGAGTGTAGGCAAAGATGTTGTGGGATTGGTTAAGGTAAATAGAATATCATCTGCAAATAATAGAGTTTGTGTTACATGCTCCAATCGTAATTCCCTTCACTTCAGGAGATGTTCGAACTTTGGCTGCGAGAACTTCAACTGAGAGAGCAAAAAGAAGTGGTGACAGGGGACCACCTTGGCGGGTGCCGTTAGAAATTGAAAGTTTGATGAGAATGTGTTGTTGTCTATAACTTTTGCATTAGGGGTTGAGTAAATGGGTAATATTTTATCTATGAATTTTTGGGGAATGCCGAATTTCGTTAGTACAGACCACAGGAATTGCCAATCAACTCTGTTGAATGCTTTTTCGGCATCAGTTGACAACAGAGTGATTGGCATATTATGAGTCGATGTTGAATCTATCATTTGGAGGAGCCTAGTGGTGTTATCTTTAGCTTCTCGGATTGGGTAAACCCACTTGGTCTTCATTAATTAAAATTGGGAGGTATCTTTTGAGCCTATTAACTAGGAGTTTGGCATACAATTTGAGGTCAATATTTAGGAGAGAAATTGGTCTATAACTCTCAACCATTTCGGGGTTTTTACCTGGTTCGGGAATGACCGTTATCGTGGCCTAGAGCATTTGTTTAGAAAATGGAGATGTACTCTTCATAGAATTGTAAAGAGCCAGGAGATGTTTGATAATATGGGGTGCTAGAAGTTTGTAAAACTTGGGGGTAAACCCGTCTGGTCCAGGGGCTTTACCTGTGGGCAGCTGTTTAATAGCTTCCTGCAACTCATTCAGGCCAAATAGGGACTCTAGATCTTTTTTACTCGTGTCATCCAGTGAGGGAAGATTAATTTATGAAAGATAATTGTCAACCTGTTTACGTTTCCCCTCAGGAGCTTCACTCGAGCTCAGGTTATATAATCTGCTGTAATAGTCTGAAAAACTATTTGCTATTTCGAATAAAGGATTTATATGATTTTATTTTAAGAGATCTGGTCATTAACTTGCCTGCTTTATTTTTTTCTACAAAGAATTTTGCGTTTAAGGCCAGAGTTCTTCGATGTGCGTGTTTAATGAGATGCTGGTTTAAATCATCTCTGGCTTGGTTAACCTGTTCTAGGAGATCTATTGAGGTTGGGTTTAGTTTATGTTCTGTTTCTTTGGCCTTTAGGTTGCAAACCAGTTCCGAATATGCACGTTCAAGATGTTTACGGTGTTGTTTACGGTGTTGTGAAGTTTGTTTAATTATTTCCCCTCTAATGAAACATGTATAGGTTTCCCAATTATTAATCTGCGATGTGTGTGTGGGGTCATTAATGTCAAAAAATAGTGTGTCTTTAAGAATGAGAGAGTCTGTGAATATCGTATTATTAAGTCTCCAAGAGTCTCTGATCCCAGTTTTTGAGGGCCATTTGAAAGAGCTTATGGCCATTGCATGATCGGACCAGGGAGTTTGTGATATTTTGGAATCTATTAAAAGATGTAAGGAGTTGTGAGTTAATCTCCAAGTGTCAAATGTGGGTATGGTTTGCAATGCAAGCCAATTAGCTTTAATTGTTTTATTAGTCATATAGGATTTCCCAGTGGAAACATCTAATTTTGGTTCTAAGGGGAAGTTTAGGTCTCCCGCTATAAATATAGGTCCCTTAGCATGGTCCAGCAGTAGAGTCATAACTCTTCCAAAAAATGATGGATTGGGTCTGTTTGGGGCATAGAGATTTAGGAGGGTGACCGGTCTGCCGTAGCAAAGTCCCACTAAGAGGAGGAACCTACCATCATTATCTTGATTCTTATATATGAGTTCAAAAGGAAGGCGTTTTCTGAAGAGGATACTAACCCCATTTTTCTTAGTTGTGTTGGAGCAATGAAAATGTGTATCAAAATAGAAAGTGGGGAGTTTGGGTTCATGTTTCTTTCTAAAGTGTGTCTCTTGGATGAAGACAATATCAAGATGTCTCTTGTGAAAGTCGTGTAGGGCTATTGAGCGTTTTTGTGCGGACAAGAAGTCTTTTACATTCTGGGTTGCAATTTTGAGGTTGTTGAGAGTTCTATTTGAACATATAGTAATTGAATCAAGCCTTGTTACTTTGTGGGGGTATAAAATGAGTAGAGTCTATTTAAGTATTCCTTGGTAGAAGGGAGTGTATAACGGGAGTGAAGGGGAAGGAGGGATTACAGATAGGTATGGCAAGGGAGAGCGTAAAGAAAACAAATAAGTAAACGTGTTAACTATCGGCTAGATTTGGAGTTTTGTCGGTAACGACCCGAAAAACTAACGCCGGCTTTTTTCTGGCCGTACCATAAAAATAACTCTGGTATTGAGAGTCCACATAAAGGCTGCGTTAGGCTCCAAAAAAGGAGCGTAGAGCATTTTTAACGCAGCTTCAACTCTCGATACCAGAGTTGCTTACGCAAGCGGCCAGCCTCAAAAACGTGCTCGTGCACGATTCTCCCATAGGAAACAATGGGTCTGTTTGAGCTGAAAAAAAACCTAACACCTGCAAAAAAGCCGCGTTCAGCTCCTAACGCAGCCCCATTGTTTGCTATGCGGAAACACTTCCTATGTCTGCACCTAACACCCTAACATGTACCCCGAGTCTAAACACCCCTAACCTTACACTTATTAACCCCTAATCTGCCGCCCCCACTATCGCTGACCCCTGCATATTATTATTAACCCCTAATCTGCCGCTCCGTAAACCGCCGCTACTTACATTATCCCTATGTACCCCTAATCTGCGGCCCTAACATCGCCGACCCCTATATTATATTTATTAACCCCTAATCTGCCCCCCACAACGTCGCCTCCACCTGCCTACACTTATTAACCCCTAATCTGCCGACCGGACCTGAGCGCTACTATAATAAAGTTATTAACCCCTAATCCGCCTCACTAACCCTATAATAAATAGTATTAACCCATAATCTGCCCTCCCTAACATCGCCAACACCTAACTTCAATTATTAACCCCTAATCTGCCGACTGGAGCTCACCACTATTCTAATAAATGTATTAACCCCTAAAGCTAAGTCTAACCCTAACACTAACACCCCCCTAAGTTAAATATAATTTAGATCTAACGAAATTAATTAACTCTTATTAAATAAATTATTCCTATTTAAAGATAAATACTTACCTGTAAAATAAATCCTAATATAGCTACAATATAAATTATAATTATATTATAGCTATTTTAGGATTTATATTTATTTTACAGGTAACTTTGTATTTATTTTAACCAGGTACAATAGCTATTAAATAGTTAAGAACTATTTAATAGCTAAAATAGTTAAAATAATTACAAAATTACCTGTAAAATAAATCCTAACCTAAGTTACAATTAAACCTAACACTACACTATCAATAAATTAATTAAATAAACTACCTACAATTACCTACAATTAACCTAACACTACACTATCAATAAATTAATTAAATACAATTCCTACAAATAAATACAATTAAATAAACTAGCTAAAGTACAAAAAATAAAAAAGAACTAAGTTACAAAAAATAAAAAAATATTTACAAACATAATAAAAATATTACAACAATTTTAAACTAATTACACCTACTCTAAGCCCCCTAATAAAATAACAAAGCCCCCCAAAATAAAAAAATGCCCTACCCTATTCTATATTACTAAAGGTCAAAGCTCTTTTACCTTACCAGCCCTGAACAGGGCCCTTTGCGGGGCATGCCCCAAAGAATTCAGCTCTTTTGCCTGAAAAAAAAAACATACAATACCCCCCCCAACATTACAACCCACCACCCACATACCCCTAATCTAACCCAAACCCCCCTTAAATAAACCTAACACTAAGCCCCTGAAGATCTTCCTACCTTATCTTCACCCTGCCAGGTTCACCGATCAATCCTGAAGAGCTCCTCCGATGTCCTGATCCAAGCCCAAGCGGGGGGCTGAAGAGGTCCATGATCCGGCTGAAGTCTTCATCCAAGCGGGAGCTGAAGAGGTCCATGATCCGGATGAAGTCTTCATCCAAGCGGGAGCTGAAGAGGTCCATGATCCGGATGAAGTCTTCTATCAACGGCATCTTCAATCTTCTTTCTTCCGGATCCATCTTGCAGACCTCCGACGCGGAACATCCTCTTCTCCCGACGCCTACTAGCCGAATGACGGTTCCTTTAAGGGACGTCATCCAAGATAGCGTCCCTCGAATTCCGATTGGCTGATAGGATTCTATCAGCCAATCGGAATTAAGGTAGGAATATTCTGATTGGCTGATGGAATCAGCCAATCAGAATCCAGTTCAATCCGATTGGCTGTTCCGATCAGCCAATAGAATGCAAGCTCAATCTGATTGGCTGATTGGATCAGCCAATCGGATTGAACTTGATTCTGATTGGCTGATTCCATCAGCCAATCAGAATATTCCTACCTTAATTCCGATTGGCTGATAGAATCCTATAATCCAATCGGAATTCGAGGGACGCCATCTTGGATGACGTCCCTTAAAGGAACCGTCATTCGGCTAGTAGGCGTCGGGAGAAGAGGATGTTCCGCGTCAGAGGTCTGCAAGATGGATCCGGAAGAAAGAAGATTGAAAATGCCATTGATAGAAGACTTCATCCGGATCATGGACCTCTTCAGCTCCCGCTTGGATGAAGACTTCATCCGGATCATGGACCTCTTCAGCTCCCGCTTGGATGAAGACTTCAGCCGGATCATGGACCTCTTCAGCCCCCTGCTTGGGCTTGGATCAGGACATCGGAGGAGCTCTTCAGGACGGATCGGTGAACCTGGCAGGGTGAAGATAAGGTAGGAAGATCTTCAGGGGCTTAGTGTTAGGTTTATTTAAGGGGGGTTTGGGTTAGATTAGGGGTATGTGGGTGGTGGGTTGTAATGTTGGGGGGGTATTGTATGTTTTTTTTACAGGCAAAAGAGCTGAATTCTTTGGGGCATGCCCCGCAAAGGGCCCTGTTCAGGGCTGGTAAGGTAAAAGAGCTTTGAACTTTAGTAATATAGAATAGGGTAGGGCATTTTTTTATTTTGGGGGGCTTTGTTATTTTATTAGGGGGCTTAGAGTAGGTGTAATTAGTTTAAAATTGTTGTAATATTTTTATTATGTTTGTAAATATTTTTTTATTTTTTTGTAACTTAGTTCTTTTTTATTTTTTGTACTTTAGCTAGTTTATTTAATTGTATTTATTTGTAGGAATTGTATTTAATTAATTTATTGATAGTGTAGTGTTAGGTTAATTGTAGGTAATTGTAGGTAGTTTATTTAATTAATTTATTGATAGTGTAGTGTTAGGTTTAATTGTAACTTAGGTTAGGATTTATTTTACAGGTAATTTTGTAATTATTTTAACTATTTTAGCTATTAAATAGTTCTTAACTATTTAATAGCTATTGTACCTGGTTAAAATAAATACAAAGTTACCTGTAAAATAAATATAAATCCTAAAATAGCTATAATATAATTATAATTTATATTGTAGCTATATTAGGATTTATTTTACAGGTAAGTATTTATCTTTAAATAATAATTTATTTAATAAGAGTTAATTAATTTCGTTAGATGTAAATTATATTTAATTTAGGGGGGTGTTAGTGTTAGGGTTAGACTTAGCTTTAGGGGTTAATACATTTATTAGAATAGCGGTGAGCTCCGGTCGGCAGATTAGGGGTTAATAAGTGTAGGCAGGTGGAGGCGACGTTGTGGGGGGCAGATTAGGGGTTAATAAATATAATATAGGGGTCAGCGGTGTTAGGGGCAGCAGATTAGGGGTACATAAGGATAACGTAGGTGGCGGCGCTTTGCGGTCGGCAGATTAGGGGTTAATAAGTGTAGGTAGGTGGAGGCGACGTTGTGGGGGGCAGATTAGGGGTTAATAAATATAATATAGGGGTCTGCGGTGTTAGGGGCAGCAGATTAGGGGTACATAAGGATAACGTAGGTGGCGGCGCTTTGCGGTCGGCAGATTAGGGGTTAATAAGTGTAGGTAGGTGGAGGCAACGTTGTGGGGGGCAGGTTAGGGGTTAATAAATATAATACAGGGGTCGGCGGTGTTAGGGGCAGCAGATTAGGGGTACATAAGTATAACATAGGTGGCGGTCGACAGATTAGGGGTTAAAAAAATTTAATCGAGTTGCGGCGATGTGGGGGGACCTCGGTTTAGGGGTACATAGGTAGTTTATGGGTGTTAGTGTACTTTAGAGCACAGTAGTTAAGAGCTTTATAAACCGGCGTTAGCCCAGAAAGCTCTTAACTACTGACTTTTTTCCTGCGGCTGGAGTTTTGTCGTTAGATGTCTAACGCTCACTTCAGACACGACTCTAAATACCGGAGTTAGAAAGATCCCATTGAAAAGATAGGATACGCAATTTACGTAAGGGGATCTGCGGTATGGAAAAGTCGCGGCTGAAAAGTGAGCATTAGACCCTATTTTGAGTGACTCCAAATACCGGCGGTAGCCTAAAACCAGCGTTAGGAGCCTCTAACGCTGGTTTTCACGGCTAACGCCAAACTCCAAATCTAGGCCTATGTAACTAAAAAGGCGCAGGGGCGTATTTAGGTTTTGTGCTGCCCTAGGCACTCAAAACTCTGCTGCCCCCCCACCCCCACCCCACCCCAGGTTCAAGGCCTTTTTTTAGACATAATATTTTTGGGGCAGGGTGTAAAAAATTTAAAAAAAAAAAATGTCTTTTTAAGTAGATGTTCACCAGGGCTTGCATTCACTCTGGTCACACACACACACGCGGTGGATCCAGGAAGAATACCACATTCCCTCTCAGTCCAGGCCAGGCTGCGCAAGTGAGCTCCGCCTCTGTCACCACGTCATGCGCACCCACATACAATCCCATAGGATAGCAATAGCCGGGCCAGCCATTTAAGTAATTTGTAATTGGTTGATTTAGCCACCCAGCCCTGAGTTCAGTAGAGTGGCCCTAGGGACTCAAAATTCTGCTGCCCCTTAAAAATCTGCTGCCCTAGGCACCGGCCTCGTTGGCCTATGCCTTAATACGCCCCTGAAAAAGGGTCAAGAAGTGGATTGGTAAGGCTATATTAGCAGTAAGTAAGGAGTATTGTGAATATAGCCAGGAGGGGCTAACAAGGCACAAGGAAAATCATGACTTACATCACATATATAATAAATAAAATACCTTGACAAAAAGTAACTGGTACATCCCATAGGTTAACAAATAAGAAACAATCAAACCTGTGCAGTTCGTAGTTTTAGGCATCTTGGTGCTACCTGTCCATCAGTAGCTTGTGAAATCAGCGTTCAACATCATACACAAGACACTATACAAGTATTAAACATAAACATAGAAAGATATCCACAAATTCTCATAGAAAGAACAACAATGTAAAGCAATGTAAAACATAGCAGGGGGTGACCCTAAAGCGGGTAAATTTTGTAGGCTGAAAAGGCAGATCTAACAGTGAAATAAAATCCTAGAAACAAAAGCATCACATGTATGTTGAACTATTAATCTAATAATGTTCATCAGGAAACAATTGGAAGGAAATGCTGTTAAACAAACATTTGGTGAAAGCTAGCCGAAGCTAGGGACCCTTCATGTGTGTGAAATTAACCTGACTCTCATATGTTTAGAAGTAAACCAACCTGTAAAGCCTAAAAAAACGGGTTAAACATAACATGAATAACAGTTAAAGCGAAATACAGTGAATTATAATCACAACAAATATAAACATGGGAGGTTAGTGGTGACTTCAACTTGAGATAATAATTATGAAGAATATGGGATAACTAGGTGTATCTCAAGCTTAGTCAGCAATATAAGTAGGTCTGAGGGTAAAAGGAATTCTCAAGTATTCCAGGAATGTAGATCTCTTGGAGAAGTAGAGTCTAACAAGAAAGTATTTATAGCTCACCCTCCAGCCGGCAGATCCTGACCTGAGATCCAGATATAAAGCTGTGTATCATAAGCCAGAATATTTCCAGGTGTCCTCAAAGAATTCCTAGGGTGAAAGAAAATTTTCTTATCTGGGAAAAATTCCTGGATGCATACTACAAAAGGATCTTCAGGTGTAACCCCAGATGAAGAGCATCTCTGAAGTTATACAGATAATTTCCAAACCGAGAATATGTCTCAGGATGTAGAATTTGCTCGGAGTAGTTCTCGAGATTGGTGCCTTTTGATGGGGGGACTTCTGGTAATGTCACTCCATATCTTAGGAGATGCAGAACGAGGAGATGGATTCTTTGCTCTTGGAGGAGCTGGAGGTATCTCTTGTGCTGCATTAGGCGATGGGATATCCAATTTGCCACAAAAGGTGATTATATCTTCTGGTTGAGTGCAATCGTATCTCCTTGCGGACACTGTGTGTACTGCCCGTATATGCAGAAAAGTAAAACTTCTTCAAGCAATAATAGCAAAACATATAACATAAAAATCTTTGCAAATTGCAACTCTGTAGGTGTGGTATATTTACTACACTGTTCCTGTCCTTATTTCTATATAGCAAAACTAAAAGACTTTTCAAAGAAAGAGTCCAGGAGCATAGGGATGATATAATATATGGCAGGGATACCAGTGTAGCGAGACACTTTGCCCAATACCATCAACAAAATCCAGCTTCCCTAAAATTTATTGGAATTGACAGGGAGATACAAAGTGGTAGAGGTGGTGATGAAGACAATTGTCTGTTATGAAAAGAATCTAGGTGGATATATGTTCTTCAAACATTGTCCCCAAAAGGGTTAAATTAAGTAATAGAGTATGCCCCTTTTCTAAATTAAAAAGTTTAAATGTATTAATCTTGAGGTGTAGTGTATTTTTGAGCTAATTTGTATCGCTTTTAAAGATACACAATATTAAGATTTCTTTGACATATAGTAAAATATCTAAATAACATTGTTCATTCGATGTGGGTGGGAAAAATTGCAATTGGGAGAAGGCAGTTCAGTGCTGTAATATGACTACATGAAATTGTGTTTTCTGTGCTCAAAATCTCTATATGCAGGTATGGATATTTAAATTTGAAGTAGCGTTCCGTTACTATTAAGTTACACCCTCTATGCAAATTTTACCCTTGATAAGGGAGGTGAGAATACCTGTGCAAATTAGTCCTGACGAGGCCCGGAATAATCGCAAGGCATTGTGGGGCGAAATGTACGTCGACTATGCTAAGGCTATGCAAAGAAACAGAGCACACCTGTGGCAGCTGAATGGAGGTTCCTGAGCGAAGCACAAACCAAGAGGGAGTGATGACACTCTGATCTGGTATTGACCGGGAAACAAATTCGTTTGGATAAGCATTTCTTAAAGCCGTAGCGGTTGTTCACCTAAAGGTACAGGTAATATGCTGGAAGACACGGCTCAACTAAGGTACTGTTATTTGAATGCTGATTTCATTTCTGGGGTTATGTGCACATAATAGGATGGAACACGCTGTGCTGAACAGGCCTTTGCCTCAAATATCAGGACACTTTGCTTTGATGCTAAAAAAATCTTTTTCACGATAAAGCACGTTAAAGATGGTGATTTAAGTTCACAAACCGAGCCTAATCAAACCTAAAGTGGTGAAATTGAAAGGACAACGCTTTTACCTCAGTTGATTTAAATTTAACACAGCATGAATGATAATACGTTGTGGTTTGTGCACAGTTTGCAAGCAATGGCACAATGTTGCAGCATAAATGTTAGAGGACGCTTTTACCTCGAAAAATGTTGCAAGTTTTTGTATATTAATATTGCAGTTGCTACTGTAATTGTTGTATGCTGTGTGAAGTCACACCTATTATGGCATTAATTTAAAGAGGATGTTTTCACCTCGTGAAATAGCTATGATTATACATGCATGTGCATAGCAGAATCAGGACCGTCTTTAACACAGGGCAAAAGGGGCAGCTGCCCAGGGCCCAGTTTCTGTTGAGGGGCCCAAGAGTCCTAAAAAAAAAAAAAAAATTTTTTTTTTTTTTATGGTTCATACCAGACTGCTGATTTGACATGGGGAACACACACATTCAGTCCTAATACTGTCACAGTCAAAAGTACTCTGCTTATATATTTTTTGTTTTTTAAACTGTGCCAGACCGTGCCGGTGTCATGTGACATGCCAAGCTATTGCCATGTGCTGTTTTAAATGTGCACTGTGCAGCACTGAATGCAAAGCCCTAACTCAGCACCCAACCATTCCCACTGCATCATAAAAGGTCCTACTGGGGTTACCACTGTTACCAGGTAACTGCTCTGGTGGTAGGGATTGTTTCTGGGTAGGGATGACTGTAGGCGCATGCAGCAGAAAGCTGGAGCGACAAGCACATGAGGATTTGAGCATCTGTGCAGATGCATACACTGCTCTCTTCAGTCTTGAGGCTGTGTGACTCATCTCACACTGTATCCATGCAGCCTTGGACAGACGGCATCCAGTCTGCTGGTCCCCTTAGCCCTGCTCTTTCTGCTGTGGCCCTAAGATCAACTAACTGAAGTTTGTTAGGGGAACAGTGCTTTGTAGAAAGGTGTCAGTGGGAAAAATAAGTGAGTGCACACACACCCCTCCCCATGCAGCATTGTCTAGTGCAAGGTGAGAGGGAACTTGTTCCTAGCAAAGAAGTGACATGTGCTGCTGTGGCTGATGTATAGTGCCATGCTGATACTTCACACATTAATGTAAGGTTTATTTTTATAGTTTTTGTTTTCTCTCTGTCTCAGATTTTACAGCTTCCCATAGTAGTTCTGCTGTTTCAGTCAGTAAACTTATACTGCACCTCCATGCTTCCTCCTCAGTCTTTACCTTGCTTTGCTCCTGTTGGCTGCCCTAAATCTCTTTAACCAACTAACCTCACACCAGAATCACATTCAAAAGAATATTAAATGAATCCACAGTGGAGAAATGTATATATTTATTTACTTATTAGTACTGCTTAGGTCCAGTTTTACATATTGCAATTTATTTCATTTTTTTAAATGATTAGCTCAGCAGTGGATAATCCAAGGCTGAGCTAATAATTAAAAAATAAATTGATTTAGTTGTTTTTTTGGATGTTGGGGTGGAGAGAGAAATTGCATGGGGGGGGGGGGCAAGAAAATTTTCGCCCAGGGTCCAGTCAATATTAAAGACGGCCCTGAGCAGAATGCCATAATAATATGACACTATTCAATCATCATTCATAATATTTCCTGTTTCTATTTTTGCTTTAAATAAGGGTAGATTACCCAGTCTTGTATATTAACATGGAATATAATGCTATCGTATATTAGAGTGATGCATCACTTAGTGATATACTGAAATGTTGTTGTGAATAAATGTCTCTGTATTTGACGACAAGCCTGTCTGGTTTCTCTTGATTATTGTGTGGTTGGTGCCTGTTTCCGTCTGGGGCCCAGAAGAGCAAAGGTTTAGAGTGCTGAAATCCCTAGTCATTTACTTTTTCTTAACTTTATTTATTTTGTATAATATATATATATATATATATATATATATATATATATATATATATACTATTTATCATTTTACATAATACCATCTCAAAGTGTGTAATGTCCATTTAAGCATGAATTAATTTAATTTCAGTCACTGCATGATATTAAACCTCAAACAATTGTTCTGCAATTACATGATTTACAAAAGAGCATATACTAATTTCATATTGTGGCACTGACCTTTCAGCATATTATATAATGCTTTTCAGAGACAATAGACAGACACTGCATTCTATTTTTGGTAACTGACATTCAGTGGGTTTTCAGAATTCCAGAGATGCTTAAGGCTGCAGTTCTATAAATAAACCCAGCTCCGTTAGAGTAGAATAATTGTAATATAAAGTAAACATGCAGGAGGGCAACATTGAGGTTGGTTGTTTAATAACATATTTATGTCAAGGTTATGGAAATAAAAAATTCACTGCGAACAAAAACAACTGAGGCTTTCCAATTTACTGTTATTATATAATTTGCTTCATTCTCTTGTTATCTATTGTTGAGGAGCATATCTAAGTAGGCTCAGGTCCCAGTATTTGTGCAATGTATAATATTATTAAAAGAATTGCTGCAAAACTGCTGCCACATAGTGTACCAAACAGGTGTGCTCTTCAACAAAGGATAACAAGAGAACAAAGTAATTTTGATAATAGAATACATTGAAAAGTTTTTAAAAATTGGGTTTTTGTAGGCATGTACCCTAGAGGATTAAAGAGATACTGCAGCTGGTCAATTAATTGACTCACCCATATCACTTGCTCAGACATACTATCAGTTTTATTATATGGTATTTCTTACAGAAAATAAATTGACTGCAATGACCCGAGAAAAAAATTAATTACAGTTAACATTTTAAAATATTCTCCTTTATGAATCTATATATTATCTATCTCTATATCTCTACACATTTACACTAATATCGCAGAAAAGTCATTACATGGACCTTAAAGGGACTCTGTTCTATACATTTTCCACCTTAATATATTCCCAATGACTTGTTATAACAGCTACATACAAGGTTTTTAATGTATGGAAAAATAGTTCCTTTAAGTTTACTCATGCATTTGAAATAGCTCTTTTTGCTCATTGAAACCACCATCCATAATGACAATTGAATTACTTAAAGGGACATGAAACCCAATTTTTTTCTTTCATGATTTAGAAAGAGCATGCAATTTTAAATAACTTTCTAATTTACTTCTATTAGCTAATTTGCTTCATTCTCTTGATATCCTTTGCTGAAAAGCTGATTGGTGGCTGCACATAGATGCCTCGTGTGATTGGCTCCCCCATGTGCATCACTATTTATTCAACAAAGGATATCTAAAGAATGAAGCAAATTAGCTAATAGAATTAAATTGGAATGTTATTTAAAATTGCATTCTCTATCTGTATCATGAAAGAAAAATTTTGGGTTTAGTGTCCCTTTAAAGGGATATGAAACATGCTAAATCAATCAAAGTAAACATACAAAATAAACAGATTGGGAAAAAAACAGCGAACAAATTACTTGTTTTCATGTAAAATGAGCACTTGGAAATTGCTCAGTGTGGCCCTTACCCTCAGGGAAATAAGAGAGCTTGTTGATAACTTAAATTGAATTCTGCCACTTCTAAGCGGGGCAAACAAGTCTCTAGGAGGTGGGGGCTTCCATGGAACTGCTTGCGTGCTTACTGGTGGAGCTGAGCACGACAGCGTCTCATAGATGCGGATGATCCCTACTATACCTGACTTATTATGTTTTTCGCTTTTTAATAAATGTTTTTAATCATTTGATATAAAGGTTTTGCTCCGTCTTCTTCCTAAATGGAGGATATGTGTTTTGTTATACTTAAAGGGATACTGAACCCATTTTTTTTCTTCATGATTCAGATAGAACATGCAATTTTAAGAAACTTTTTAATTTACTCCTATTATATTTTTTTTCTTTGTTCTCTTGGTATCTTCATTTGAAAAAGCAGAAATGTAAGCTTACGAGCTGGCCCATTTTTGGTTCAGCACCCTGGATAGCGCTTGCTGATTGGTGGCTACATGTGTGCTATAATTTGTTTACCTTCTGAATCTCGAACAGGACTAAATTGTTTACAATGTGCCACAGATAGCAGGGTGTGTCAAGTAAAGTATATGATAACAAAAGTGTCACTGTAAAAGGTGACACATTTGTTTGGGCCTGTGTAGACAAACCCATTATATTGAAGTGTTGATCCCTTTGTGCCACCCATAGGTCCCACTGCTCTCCCCTAATTACATATTCTGTATCCTACCCCTTGCACCCTTCCCCGGGTCTTATCTCTGTTCGTTACAGTTTATCCAGTCCCAATTGTAGATAGTGTACAGAGAAAAGGGAATAAAGTATGAACAAATATGCAATCGCTGTCAATTAGGCCAATATTTGTATATTTATATATATCTGTATCACCATGGGACATTTCCGATGGGAATAATAAAGTTAGAAGTAATTTTTTTTGCCTATTAATGGCAGAAGGAATATGGGTAGCATGATTAGCCCTAATAAAAGTATGAACCTTAAGGAAAGGCAATAGGCGGAGTAACAAGCAGCTGTGTATATTCTATAAGGACGAGCAAAGACATGGGTTCATATGAGCCTTAGTACCGCAATGCTGCCTGAAGAGTGTCATGTATAAAGTTCCTAGTGCTGATATGTTTGAATTTCATTAATGCTATGTAAAGTATGTAAATAGACATTTGTATAAGATTATATTGTTATGGATATGAGGGTAGAGACTGGGGGTGTTACTCCAAGTATGTTTTTAACCAATGAGAGATTACAGGTGTGTACTTAAGGTCAGATTGGACCTTAGCTATGATTACGGCTCTTAAGCCGAAACGCGTCAGCAGCAAGTCTGGGAGTACGCTCCAACTTTCTATCCACATTACCGCTGTGTAAAAAGAGTTATTATGACATGTGGATTTCTTAAATCAAGTTGAATAAAGGTTACTTTTTAACTCCGCTGAGAGTGCACCTTCATTGGATATTCTGGAGGCTTGGTTATTAGAGAACGAGGGAGGCAAGTCAGCGAGTCATCCCTTGCACCCTAGGTCGTCGCACCCCGCCACAAGAGATCGGAACACACCAATGACATCACCCGCCAGGAAGAGGCAGACCGAAGAGGGAACCTGCCGCGGCCCAGAGAAAAGGTAACAGACGAGTATATCATTGATGTGATTACACACTATGAGCAGGAGGCCAAGGAGGAATACCCGATGCCCGGTTGAAGACCTAGAAGGCGAGGTAAAAAGATTGGCTGTTATGTGGTAACGGGGGAGGTGGGAACCTCCATTAGACATGGACTGTGTATATTTATTAAGAAAGGCTGTACAACAGGTGCCTAACACACTTAGCAGGTGGTTTCATAAAGAAAATGGACTCCAGGATTTTTCCTCTAATTTGTAAACAATTTAGTCCTGCTCGAAATTCAGAAAGTAAACAATGTGCCACAGATAGGATGTGTCAAGTAAAGTATATAATAACAAAAGTGTCAATGTAAAAAGTGACAAATATAAACAACCAATGTGAAATTTTACATATTAGGCATGTTCATTAATTTTCTTATGAATGCTAAAATTAACGTTTTTTTCCCTATTTATCTATTTTTTGCTTTTGTGTTGTCCATTTAATGAACAAAAGAATGTTTGTGAAAAAAAAATTGATTGGTTAAGGAAGATAAACTAAACCATTACTTGAAAGGTAGGAAAAGTTTCAAATATAGAATAAGTAAACTTCACTTTTGTTCTTAGCCGAGCCTGAACACATAAAAAAATAATGATATATATATACACCCTGTTCCAAATTATTATGCCAATGATATCTTTCTCATTTACCTAAATAATTTATGTAAACAACAGTCAGCATAATTCTCATGTTATCAACTATTAAGAGTACAATTCAAATTTTATTGAACAAACCTACTAATGATAACAGTATTTCTTTTTCAAAATAAAAACTTACAATGCACTGTTCCAAACTATTACGAACAGTAAGTTTCAAAACACTTAATAGGTTGTAAAGAACTGAAAATTGTCATTTGTTGTGTTTGCAGCATATTTACTGAAATCAAAAGCCATTTCAATCAAACTTTGAACATTTTAACTTTTTAAACATTTTAGCAGGTCACGTTATATTTTAACATAGGACCCCTTATTTGATAGCAGCTTCACAAGTCTTGCATCCATTGAACTTGTGAGTTTTTGGACAGTTTCTGCTTGAATTTGTTTGCAAGATGTCAAAATAGCCTCCCAGAGCTGCTGTTTGGATGTCAACTGCCATGGTGTTTGTATGTAAACTGCCTCCCACCCTCATAGATCTTTTGCTTGAGGATGCTCCAAAGGTTCTCAATAGGATTGAGGTCAGGGGAGGGAGGCCACACCATGACTTTCTCTCCTTTTATCCCCATATCAGCCATTGGATGCAGAGGTATTCTTTGCAGCATGAGATGGTGCATTGTCATGCATGAAGATGATTTTATTACGGAAAGCATAGTTCTTCCTTCTGTACCAGGGAAGGAAGTGGTCAGTCAGGAACTCCACATACTTTGCAGAGGTCATCTTTACACCTTTGTGGACCCTAAAGGGGCCGACCAGCTCTCTTCCCATGATTCCGGCCCAAAACATGACTCTACCACCGCCTTGCTGACGTTGCAGCCTTGTTGGAACAGGGTGGCCATCCACTACTCCATCCATCGGGACCATCCAGGGTTGCACGGCACTCATCAGTGAACAGGACTGTTTGAAAATTAGTCTTCATGTATTTTTCTGCCCAATGCAGCCGTTTCTGCTTTGAGCATTGGTTAGCGGTGGCCAAATGAAAGGTTTATGCACAGTTGCAAGACTCTGGAGGACTCTACACCTTGATGTCCTTGGGACTCCAGAGGCACCAGCAGCTTCAAATATCTGTTTGCTGCTATGTAATGGTATTTTAGCAGCTGCTCTCTTGATCCGATGCATGGATCTGGCAGAAATCTTCCTCAATGTGCATTTATCTGCACGAACCCGTCCGTGCTCTGAATCAGCCACAAATATCTTAATAGTGCAATGATCACGCTTACATTTTTGTGAAATATCTAATGTTTTCATACCTCGTCCAAGGCATTGAACTATTTCACTCTTTTCGGCAGCAGAGAGATCCTTTTTCTTCCCCATATTGCTTGAAAATGGTGCTCTGCTTAATAATGTGGAACACCCTCCTTTAGTAGTTTTTCCTTTAATTGGGCTCACCTGGCAATCTAATTGTCACAGGTGTCTGAGATTGTTTTCAGTGATCAATAGAGCCCTGAGACACAATGCCATCCATGAGTTAAACTGGAAAAAAAAATATTTAATCTTGGTGACACTGAAATAGAATTTGCATAATAATTTGGAACAGGGTGTATATAGTTTTGAGCTGATCCTAGCTTGTATCAGTAGCAATAACTACTACTTTAACTTTATTTAAATTTAAGATGCTGTTTAGCTGTTTCTCTGGTGCCCCATAGGACATAGTAGATACGTGGATTATCAAGAGACAAATTTGAAATCACTCCATAAGCAAATGCATAAGATGAAAATAAAGAAAGTTTTTTTTGCCCTCACATACATAGAAACTATTCCATGATGAAATGTGCTAGATAAACTATATCATTCCAGAAAATTAAAGGCAAAGTATGCCACTGTGCAAGTAAAGTATCAGATCAACTGTGTATAGAATGATAATTATGAATTATATCTCCCTTACTGTATACAAAAATGTATTTTATATATGTATAATTTAGGTTTTGTGTTTAGAGACGTAATTAATAGATGACTATACCTTTTTTGCTACTGAAGAGATACACTGGTTTATTTGACCTCCAAGGGGAATTACATTCAAAATATTGATCCTTAAAGGAACACTGAACCCAAATAGTTTTAAATAAAAATGTAAAATAAAGTTTATAACGTACTTTCATTATTTATCTTACTTACATTTTCTTACTTACCGCCCGCACAAAGTATTAACAGTGAAACCGCCAACCCCCACATCGCAAAATAGTAAAGTAAAGTAATTAACCCCAATCCGCAAATAACATAACTAAAAGATTAACCCCTTAACTGCCAACCCCATTTCACAATAAACCTAATTAACCCCTAAACCGAAAACCCCCACATCGCAATTAACCTATTAACCCCTAAACCGACAAACCCCCACATCGCAATAAACCTAATTAACCTATTAACTCCTAAACCGCCAATCCCCTACAACGCAAATAACGAATTTAATTACTAAGCCCCCTAACCTAACACCCTCTAAATTACTACATTAATACTAAGTTAGACTTAAATAAAACCTAACATTAAATTACAAAAAAAATCTAAAATTACAAAAAATAAAAACTCTAAAATACAGAAAAAAATAAACAATATCAAAAATAAAAAAATTAAACCTAATCCCTATGAAAATAAAAAAAACAAAATAAAAATAAAAACACCCCCTAAACTACTTATAGCCCTTATAAGGGCCTTTTTTAGGGCATTGCCCTAAGTTAAACAGCTCTTTTACGTTTAAAAATTACTACATACCCCCCCAACAGTAAAAACCCCTGGCCCCTACCCACCAAACCCCACAAAATAAAAAAAACTAACACTAAAAAACCTAAACTATCCATTGCCCCTAAAGGGGCATTTGTATGGGCATTAAAATGGCATTCAGCTCTTTTAGGGCAATTGGCTCTTTTCCAGCCCATTAAATCCCTAATCTTAATGGGCTGGAAAAGAGCCAATTGCCCCCCCCCCCCCAAAAAAAAAAAAAATCCTAACACTAAGCCCCAAACAGGAACTCACCGTTCCTGAAGTACATTGGAGAAGGTCTTCTTCCAGGCGGCTCCATCATCTTCTATCTTCATCCGGAGCGAAGGCGGCGCGGAGCAGAGGTGCGGAGCTGGCTTCACCGATGCGTGAATCATAAGCGACGGTCCTCAGCGGCATGGAGGCTCCTCTTCATGCGATCGTCCGTTGCACACTGAAGATTGAATGCAAGTTACCCCATATTTATTTTTAAATCATCCAATAGGATGAGAGCTACTAAAATCTTATTGGCTGATTTGAACAGCCAATAGGATTTCAGTAGCTCTAATGAAGAGGAGCCTCCATGCCGCCACCGAGGATCCACACATCGGGGAAGACAGCTCCGCACCGCCTTAGTTTTGGATGAAGATAGAAGATGATGGAGCCACCTGGAAAAAGACCTTCTCCGCTGGACTCCAGAACCGGTGAGCTGCATGCCCTTTTAAGGGTAATGCCCATACAAATGCCCCTTTAGGGGCAGTTGGTAGTTTAGGGTTTTTTTTAGTGTTAGGTTTTTTTATTTTGGGGGTTTGGTGGGTGGGATTACTGTTAGGGGGTAATTGGTAATTTTTGTAAGTAAAAGAGCTGTTTAACTTAGGGCAGTGCCTTACAAAAGGCCCTATTGGTAGTTTAGTATTAGATTAGGAGGTGTTTTTATTGGGGGGGGGGGTATTTTTATAGTGGTATTAGTTTAGGCTTATCGCCTGGTAGTGTAATAAAAGCAAATCTTGATTTCAAATGCTTGAAACTACTGCAATGATTCAGACATCTTGGCCTTTATCATGTAGTGGGTGCTCTCATGGTATAAATTGGCTATTCTGGATTTTTCTAGTAGACAGCTGAGCCCCATAAAAAGATACAGAAGACTTCTAGGTATCCAATACTGGTGAGCAATTGACTGAACTGAAAAGTTTTCCACAAGCCTTAGCATTTTAAAAGAAAAAAGTAGTATTCTCCTAGTTGATAATCCATCCCCTTATAAAGACTACTTTGATCCTGAGTACTAGATTAGAGGGACAGTCTAGACCCAATACATCATTTTGATGACTTATTGTTACATACCATAGAAGCATCCTGCAAATGGTCCCACATCTATGAGCTTGTAAGAAGTACGTGAAACATTTTGCAATTTGAAATAGCTAACTGAAAAAATACTAAATTCTGCTAAACTGTCATACAAGAAAACAGCTAACTGGACAAGAAGAAAGCTGTGGACAAAGCTTGTCGGCCATTTTTGGCTGCTAACAAATAATGATTATTTTAAAAAGTTTCATGTACTTATAGCTTATAGATGTGGGACCATTTGCAGGATGCTTCTATGGTATGTAACAACAATAAGTAATAAAGAATAAGTATTGGGTCTAGACTATCCCTTTAAATTACAGTATAAATGTGATTGACGTATTGATGTTAAAGACCTTGTAATTACAAGACATTTCTGTTGTGCTGCTACAAAATACAATAACATATCAACCAAATCTAAAAAAAAATTAAAAATAGCCAAACTCCACGCACCATTTGCCTTGTTTGGAGAAGCCAATCTGGGCTTTAGTCCACAGACAACATGGCTAGACACTATCATAAAGTTAGTGTTGATTGTTTTGCAGTTAATTGCTAAAGTCCATTAAGGATAGATGTATAGCAGGGTTAGCCTTGAGAAGTCAGCAGGCTGCATTCTAAGTTCTGAGAATTAAAACTTGCTAAATTTTTAGAGCTAAATGACAAGAAAAGGGGGCAAAAAAATGAAAATATATTGCAAAGTTTTTTCATTTTACATAACTAAACATTTTAAACACCAGAGAAGACGGCATTGTAGTAGTCAGGGTGACAAATGATAAGGGAGTGGATAAGAATCTTAGCTGTGTCTTGAGTGAGGAGGTGTTGAATTTTAGAGATATTTTTAAGGTGGAAACGGCAGGAGTTAGCTAAGGAATTAATGTGGGGAAGCAAAATACATTTCTGGTTCAAGTGTGACCCCAAGGCAGCGGGCTACAAGGGTAAAGGTGATGACAGTATTGTCCACGAGATCTGGGGAATAGGGAGATTGGTAGAGGGAGGAAATAGGAGTTCGGTTTTAAAGACATTCAACATTAAGTAGCATTAAGTCATCGAGGATAAGATATTACCTAGTTAGCTGGTGATACGAGTTAGTAGGGAAAAGGAAATGTATGGAGCAGAAAGGTAGATTTGGGTTTTATCAGTTTAAAGATGATGCTGAAACCCATAGGACCAGATAAAGGAACCTAGAGATGTGTAGACTGAGCAAAAAAGGGAACCTAGAACTGAGCCTTGAGGTGCCCCAACAGAGGGGGCATTGAAGGGGGGGGGGGAGGAGTCAGAGAAGGATACAGAGTTCCGCCCTGGAGGTAGACGTAGGCCACTGTAGATATATTGTCTGATTGAAATCATATAAGACAGATGGAACGCAATTAGGGCCACGACTGAAGTGCGTTGAAGATGGCCCTTAGTTCCAGAATGTTGATTTAAAGAATCGCTGCCTCTGGTTGCAGGATCCCTGAGCTCTCAGAGAACCCCACACAGCACCCCAGCTTGTCAAACTTGCATTTGTTGTGAAGATCTAAACAGGAGTGGTGCACATGCCCTGGAGAACAGGTTCTTGTAACAAGCACCAGGAAAGAGACTCTCGTCTCTGGATCCAGAGACATGTCTACATGATTCCCGTTTCCATTGCCTGAGCATACATAACTGTAGAGGTCTCAGATGAAAGCAAGCAAAAGGAATAGCGTCCGAGACCTACCACCTTCATGCATTGAACGTCAAGGAGTAGAATTGAAGGAGATGGGAGGCAGCCTGAAGCTGCTCCCTGTGTTGATCTGTGAGATAAATACGCATGCTGATAGAATCTAGGATGATCCCTACGGAGTTCACTCTTGTGTTGGGGGGGGGGGGGGGAGAGAGAGCTTCTTTCCAGGTTTAATTTCCAGCCATGTGTCCGAAGATACCAGAGTAACTTCTGTGTGAGATGTTGCTAAATTTAAAGATGACGCTTAAACCAAGATGTTGTCCAAGTATGGTGCCAAAGCAATCCTCTGTATTCTGACTACATCAAGGAGGGCCCTTAGAACTTTTGTAAAGATCCTGGGAGCCATAGCTAAACCAAGTGGAAGAGCTATGACTTGGCAATTGATGTCCAGGAAAGCAAAGCAGAGATATTGGCAATGATCTTGGTGAATCGGAATATGAAGGTAAGAGGAAGAATGGAGCTGTTACGTTAAATTTTGAAAGAAGGTACACTCCTTTTGGGAACAATAATGATGTACGGATAAAATAATTTTCCCTTCTTGAGGCACTGGAACAATAACTCAGATACCAGATCTTCTACACATCATAGAAAGGTTGTAGTTTTTTTTTCTGGTTTTCCCGAGAACCTAGATAGATAGAACCTGCCCCTTAGGCAGGGCTGCTGAAACAGCTGATGGAAAATGGTCCACAAAATCATAAGAAAAAAATACTGAACCCAGAATGTGTCCAAGAAAGGGGTTTGTAGGGTACTGCATGTGTCAAAACAGTCAGGGCCTACCTTTGGTCAGAGTCTGCAGACCACCAGGAGTCCGATAAGCTTCTAATAAAAGTTACTATTTGAGTTTAAGCGTGTGCATGTGAAACGTAGCTAGACATTCTCAGTGTAGCAGCATTTTTAAATACTGCAGCTACTCAGAGCACCAGTGGGGCATGTATCATGTCGGCAATTAACTGAGGCATTACAAGTCGGTATAAGCACCTTAGGCTCCCTGAGCAAGGGAGGTTTAAAATGCTGATGCATACTTAAAGGGCCACTGTAAGTAAATATTTTCTATGCCTGTTACTAACTACCCCAAATACGCTTTTTATCAATAGCATTTCATTAACATATCTCTAACGTAACATCATTGGCGAATAAAAGATATAACTTAGAACGTTATGAAGAAAATATAGGTCAGTAGGTTTTAATTAATGTTTATTAACTTTAATATGTTAGTTGTTTAGCTGAGTGTGCCTTTGGGAGTCATGGGATAAAAATAGGTTGTGTATTACATTTAGTTTCTATAACGTGTATGTGATTCAGTAAGGGTGGGAATGAAGGAGGGTCCAGTATTAGTGTAGAGCTCTCCTGATAAAAGCAGCAGGAAGAGAGAGTGTAGGTGAGGAAGATTTGTAGCATTGTATGTTTATTAAATGAACAATTTGCCACCTGTTTCAATTGGTTTCACTGCACTTGTATCTTGTGGTTGGGATGGTAAGCACATTGATTTAGTGATCATTGTGTTAGGCTGTTTTTAATAAAAAAATGTTTTTATATATATATATATATATATATACACACACACGTGGGGGAAGCATTTTGATTAATAATGCTGACAGAGCTCTATTTGTCTCTAGGCATTTGTTTACAAATGCTGAATATGTCCACATGGTTTGTAATATCTGAGCAGATACTCATGTGTTGCCTTTTTACGCAAAAAGTTTGGTGCTAAAAACCTGAACGCCACTGCTATGACTATGGCTGTTTAGCTAAAACACATAAGACTGTACTGCCTTGTCAACCGCCTGATTTATGTATCTCCAGTTGTTCTATATTCATTTTAATTGGAAATAAGCTACATTTTTCCTATGTCAGTAAGCTCCTCTTCATTTGCTTTTACCACTGCCTCTGGCCATATTTACTAAATTATCCCAAATACAACTTATTGACCCATTTGTCTCCCTCAGAGAGACACCCACCAAAAGATTTTAATAGACAATAGACCAGGGTAACTATATATTAACCCCTTAGTAGTTAAGGCAATTCGCATCATTTTATTGATTAACCTAGTTTTGATTTTCAATCTTAGGGAGTGTGGGATGACAAAAAAAAAAAAAAAACCACAAACAGAAACACCCCAACACACAAAACATTCATGCACCACCCTCTAAGTCTGGGTGCTGCCATTTTGGATCCTAGGTCACACTGCAGATAGCTGCTGCACATGTGCATAATACATAAGCACTAGAATTATGTGAAGGTTAAATGTCAACATGCGACACCCATGACTAGAGAGATGGGGCATAATCTCAATACTATTTTTAATGTATGTATTCAGTGTTTAATTTCCCTTAAATTAAGGACTGCTATAACATACATAAATGTACAGCATTAAAAAAAAAAAAATTATAAATTCAAACCCAGGAATGAAGGCAAAACCACGGTTTATTTTCTATTTTCAGTAACATTGCAGCCATCAAAAAGAAAGTTCTAACATGAATGGATGGAAGACATTACTACAGTGTTACTAAGCAGGAGCTGGCTTTGTGGTACTTCTGCCATAAGTCAAATAAATTAGAAAGCAATGGCCATTAAAGTGCATTTATTTCTGTGATGGGATCAGGTCATTAATGCATTCTCCTTTCTCCAGACGCTTTTCCATTTCAATTAAGAGCTTAACACCATCAACCACCATCTGCACCAGTTCCACTTCAGAGAATCCCAGACGGTCAGCATTTGACACATCAAAAACCCCTCCAACAGCTGCAGTATCTACACCACCTGAGGGATCAAGTACATTAGATATCAGAACATGTGTAATAACCTCCTTAATGATTCATAGAGATTAATGAACAGGTTAGATCTCAACAAGTAAGCCAGTTACTGTTACAGCCTTGTCTAGCAGTTAGGTTACAGAGACCAGGTCATGTGAAGTGACAAATGCAGAATGGGATTCAAATGTTTCATGCATAATCTTACATTGAGCAATTCTACAGAAAGTGGCCAATTGACACAGGATTTGATCTAAATAGCAAGTTATTTCAGACTAACATTTGTCAATTCACAAGCCATATATAAAGTTTGTTTAATGCTCCCCATAATTACATAAAAGGGACATTTCAGTAAAATGCAAACAATGTTCTACCATGTGATTAATATCAAATACATTTGTAGGCATTAAATTATGTACTCTTGTGCCACTCCAGATGAGGCTACAGCGGATAAACCAATCTGGTATACATTCATAAGTGTTTATCACTGGTTGTATTCTAATCTGAAGCACGATGGGGGGGGGGGTCATCCCCCAACTGTCTCCTTGCTTAGAGGAAGTGTTAGAAGAGCCTCTTGTCACGCCAGCCATTTGTCTCACACCCGTCACTTTAAATTTAGAAATTTTAAGATAGCAATCAAAATCAATAAATCTTACTTCCACAACTGTAGTTAATATTCCATTCCTTCTTTAATTCAGCTGTTGGTAATTAACTGGAGGGATTGGGTCAGGGAAGTGACACTAGGCACGCCCTCCAGCCTGCAATCTCATTTAGAAAGTGGTTATGGCTTCAGAACATCCAAACTGCTAAGACATTCCATCCTAATGGTGCTAGAGCCCAGCGCAGTTAGGACGGCATAGAACATCCTAATGGCAGGAAGGGGTTAAGGACATCACAATAGGAGCTGTACACTCTTCACTAAGCTACATTAGATCTAAGGAGAATATTTAAATACCAAAGGATGACTGGAACATCTTAGATTTTCTTTGAAGAAAAAAAAAAAAAAAAAAAAAAAAAAAAAACCCACTTGATTAAAAGCTCTTTAAACTAGCAATAAATTACTCAGGGTTACCAGCATATGAATAGTTAAACACTACAAAAAAAGGAACAAAAAGTTATCGAAGATGCTGTATCCAGCAGGTGGTTTTGTATCAGACCATAGTCCCAAGTGCTTATTCCACTCTGTATAACTCTTCCTTTTAACAATCTCCAGCACTCTGTACATCATGTGAGATGCTGCAGTACTTCTTTTGCAATTATACATAAGCAATAAGTCAGTCTGGGTTACTAGAATTTTTAAAGAGCTTTTATTGTAAACGTTGTGCTAATAAATTCTTAAAGAAAGAATCTCATCCAGGGGTATTTAATTTGAACCCTATCCTTTAGAGCAGTGGCTGCCAACCAGTGGTCCTTGACACCATCAAGCAGGAATTCATCTCCTCTGATGGTGTCACACCCCCCCACCGGTCACGCTGCAACTCCCTACAGTGCCTGGCCGCTCAGTGAAAACCGATGGAGTTAAAATTACAATCTCCCTACGCACGTTGCGTAGCAAGATTGTATTTTTAACTCCTCCTGCCCAGCGCAAGATGCTTCCATTCTAAAGCCAGCAGGGGTTGTTAATCTTTGCTTGAAATAGTTGAATTAAAGTGTCTTTAAAAAACAAAAAACACACATTCCTTTTACCTGTCTTTGTAGTAGTCCCCCCCCCCCCAAAAAAAAAAAAAAAAAACTTATGTTGTGATTTTTTTTTTTTTATTATTATTTTTTTTTTTTTATTAAGTGTGACTTTGTTTATTAAACCTGCCAGCGTTACCTGTTCCTCTCTTTTGAAGTCTAAGCCTCTTGAGAATCTCTGCAAACTTCTCGTTTTTGCTCAGTTTTGGCAACTTAACATGAACTCCAGCACGGAGACCAGTTCCAAGGTTGGATGGGCAAGTCAAGATATACCCAAGATGTTGATTCCACATAAATTGGTAGCCTTTGTTCTTGAAGAGGGTTTCAATCTGATTAAAAAAAAAAAAAGTTAATGATGGTCCCATTATTGCTGAGATAAAGCACTGGAATACAGAATGAACTTATGTGCCATGCAATTGGTCCTTACAGGGTAGCCCTGTAGAAGATTTAAGTCAAATTTTTGTTCCTCTCTAATCACAGGATGGGGGGGGGGTGTAGTCAGTTGTTGCCATCAGCTAATGGTTATTTCCAGTTTAGACATTTTCTTCATGGTCATGGCAGGGTATTAGGGATATTTGTGATCCATAGGACCTTGCTTTTCAGTATTTAGTGCTTCTTACCTTTGTAAGTCCGGTGCAAAATCTGTTGAACACCTCCTTCATGTTACCACCTTTCTGCATAGAGATGACACGCAAGTGGTCTTCTTCATTGATCCACACAAGGAATGTTTTGTTATTGTTATGCCTTGTGACAAGAATTAATATAAATATATAACTCAAACAGCTTTACTTACATAATATTCTACAGCTAGCAATTTGCTATTTGTGTGTTAACAGGTCACCTGCAAATAAAGCCACATGCCAAGGTGCTGTGAGAAAAAGCCTGGGCTAGCTAAGCTCTTGGATTAGAATTACTGGTGTTACAGGGTTTAACAAGCTTACTGCAGAGAAACAAGCAGCAATGCTGTACAAGATATTAGACGTTTCTTGGCACGGGGAATATGGAGAATGTTTTTTTTGCAGGGTCAGTCGGTGCTGTACCAGCTTTTGTTTATACATCTCCCAAGTGTCTAAAACAGGACATAGAAGTGGGATGGTCCAACAATAGAATTTGCACTTCCAGAACTAGATACATTGGTTTTGTACAATACCTGTTTTAGAGGTGGGATTTTAAGAATCGTGCAACAATGCACACTTTTTTTTTTAAAGGGACAGTCTACTCCAGAATGTTAATAGATAATCCCTTGATTACCCAATACTATTATATTAATACACGTTTTACCTCTGCAGACTGCCCCCTTATCTCAGTTTTAAGAAACATGCATTTTAGCCAATCAGTGCTCACTCCTGGGGAGTTATGTTATCTATGACACATGAACTAGCAGTGTCAAAAAGCACTGAGATAAGAGTTAAACGGTTTAGAAGTTAGTATTAGGCTACCTAGGTTTAGCTTTCCACAAATACCAAGACAGCAAAGCAATATTTGATAACATTAAATTGGAAAGGTGTTTAAAATTGTATGCCTTATTAGAATCATGAGTTTTTTTTACTAGACTGTCCCTTTAAGGTATATTTAACAATCACACAAACAGAAATGTTTTGCCTTTTCCTATATAGTACATATTGTAGGATTTACTGTTACACTAAGTACTTAGATCAGCGCAGGAGCTTATTTACACCTAACCTCTCGTTAGACACAAAAAGGGCAGGTATTTCAAGGGGGAATATGCTTGCTCTGGGGCACTTTATAAAATTATGTATCTATATCTCCGCACTCACTGGACTTTTCAAGATCAGGTGCTAATTTGATCTCCCAAATGTCACACTAAATTGGCACCGGATTTTGAAAAGGTCAGCGAGTGCAGATCTAGCTTCTCATCTATAATACTTTTGTTCCCGACACCCTGGCTGTTGATTGAAATTGAGTACTTATCCTGTTCCGAAAATATAGATAAACATGCTGTCAAAATTTATTTTCAAGTTTGCTTTGTATCCTTTGAAGATCAACTCTAGGTAGGCTCAGAAGCAGCAATCCACTACTGGAGTTAGCTGAATACATCTGGTCCAATGACAAGACAGAGCCAGCTCCCAGTAGTGAATTGCAGTGCTCCTGAGCCTTCCTTAACCTGAAGGCTGCATAAGACTTACCAGATCCCTCTGGCATCAGGCCAATCCCGGGCCATCCCAGAGGCCAACAGCAGAGGAGAAACTGGCTTATCAAATAGGAAGTGGTCATCGATGAGTTGCTGCTGCTCTTCATCAGTCATATTTTTGAGTGCGTAATATTTTCCTTTCAAGTCTCCATCCAAGCTGGCAAGAGCTGAAGAGACAGGTCAGATGATTTAAGTGTTTATACTGCAATAGACTAAAAGCATCATTAATATTAAATATTTTTTGGTGAGATAAACCACCGTAAGACACTGATCTTAATCAATGATGCTTTAAACAGGAAACTAGAACACTACAGACTCTTAACCCTAGAGTTATATAGCAATGAGTTTAAAGTATCTTGCAACTATGGAGTCAATCATTGTTAAAATGAATCTTACCTTCCACTGACAGCTTCTCAATGGCACGCCTTTCTCCACGGCTACAGTGAGGGGGAAGGCAAAAACCACGAATACTCCTTCCAGTTCTAACACGGGAGCTAATGACGTAATTTGGGTCCAAGTCATCTCCACCCTGAATATAATATATAGTCTTTAGTTAACAGCTGGTCTTCCTATTGTACTCAGCATATGGAAAGAGATATTGGAACACCATTATGCAATAAAATTATTCGTTTAGAGTGGCAGCAAAGCCAAACATTTAACTCATTCAGAGAGCACATGCAATTTTGAACAGCTATACTCTGAAGCCATTTGCTTTGTTCTATTGGTATCCTTAGTTGAAAAGCATAATGGCCCAGAGGAAAGCCAGATGTGGACCTGTTGCTCAATGTGCCTAGAGCACTGGTTTTCAAACCTGCCAAGGTAATCCTGAACTGTTGGAGAGGGCTGAGGACATGTTTCAAAACCAGTGGCCTAGAGGAATATGGCTGCACTTCACATTAGTCTGAACAAGAGAAATGGCAAAACCCCAGACGTACGTTTCAGAGAGGTATTGCCTTATTGCGTGGTACTTTGAGACTGGACTGTTTAGTTGGATCAGACTTATATACTACAGAAAGTTCTTCTCTGTTAAAGGCACATGCTGAGCAAAGAGGCTGTTCTTAGGGTGGTAACCAACCATAGAACAAGCTATTCAGGTTGAGCACTTGTCTCTTTATATGAGAATATCTATGTAGGCTTAAGAGCAGCAATGCACTACTGTGAGCTAGCTACTAAATGGTGGCTGCACACTTATACCTGCTATGTGCGCAGCTACCTCCCAGTAGTGCATTGTTGCTCCACCAGAAGTATAGCAGAATAAAAGCAAACTTTAGAAAAAAGTTGTATGCTCTTAAACTGCAATGATTTTGAGTTGTGCATCCCTTTAGATTGCATATTTACTGCTTTACATAGTAAGGCATAAGCACAGATTCTGTTAAAATTTGTACCTTTAGGTTCTCAGGATTCAAGTCAGTCTTATGTTGGTCTGTTGGCTTGTAACCTCCATGTCTGTCTTCAATAATTGGGTCAAGGAGCTCCTTAAAAACATCGTAGCATTCTTCATCACCAGTGACGCATCCCACTGTCATGATATAGGGATGGCCTAAACAAGCACAGACAGTTTAACATTGTGTTAAGGCAGACGACCATCCACCAATGAACAAGTAGATGTTAAGAACATGCAGAGTAAACAAAAAGTACATGTAAATTAAGTTTTGTAGGTGAACTGGTTTTATAATTTGGATGGGCTTGGGAGAGGGAGTAATTCTTTATATTTAAACATGGACATGCACTTAGTTAAATATTAAAGCCTAGAAAAATGTTAAGTCTTAAATTTAGGGGGGAAAAAAGAACTGTTAGAATTTAAGTTTCATCCAAAAAAAAACACTAGATACAAAAGATGCATTCTTGTTGCTGGTTATACAAAAAAAATATGAGGTGCATTTTACCAGGATCATCAACCCCTGTCTGCACAACATCATCTAGGGTGAAGCCACTGGGTAATGCCGTTTCTCAGTTTCCTATACAGATCCAATGTTAGGACCTTAGCCATATGGTTGTTGTGTGTGTTAAGGTCAGAGTATTCCTCTTCAGGGGCCAGTTTCTTAATTGGTTGGGCCATATTGAAAACACTAGAGTGAAAACAAATGCTATAATGTTAAACATTTGGAATCTGTCTCCCTTAGAAGTGATAAACAATCTTGCACTGAAATTGTGGCACTACACTGCCCTGTGGTGGTAAAAACATGGAACTTCCAAAGTATTTAGAGATATGAAAATGAATTAGAATGTATTGCGCTAAAGGCACCAAGAAGTAAAGTTTAAGAAGCCAAGTGGATTTTCAAGCCTCCTCCCAGATTTACAGCACCATACCATCAAATTATGATGTTTCATATTTTTTCCCCCTTTAATTGGCAAAAAGGGGACAGTAAACTCCCAAATCATCATAAAATGCAATATACAATACATTTTGCTGTTAAAGAGCTTCTAAATATACACTTAAGCCGTGCACCCTAGAGGTTGGAAGTCAGATACTGTATTTAAAGTGACATGAAAGAAAATTAATGTCTTAGGATTCTGATAGAGTATACACATTTTTACAAAGGTTTCCAATTTACTTATGTCAACTTTACATCCTTTGAGAATCATATCTAGATATGCTCAGACACATGCACGCATCTTGCAAATCCTACTGCCATTTGGTGATTAAGACACGTTCATGCACCTGCACCTAACAGTATGCTCTCTTGGAAGGAAGTTACAAAGTATACCAAGAAAAAATGTAAATTGGAAAGTCTTTAAATTGCATGCTCTGAATCATGACAGTTTAACCTTAAAGTATGCTGCAGATTGAAGACATCTCTGAGCAACCACAGTGCCATGTAGACTCATGCAAACTCAGGTCCTATCTAGCCATATAGTTAGTGAAAGTACTATAATCCTGGCAAGTTTGTAAATATTGGAATGTCTTTTAGTGCATGAGAAACTTTGGAGATTCCAAGTATACTTTACAGGTGTTTGCTAATTATACATTTTTCCATTTCAGTGGGAATTGAGCAACGTTTTAGATTTGGAACCATAGAAATGTTAGACCAGTCCATGCTTATTGAGAATGGAGTAAAACAAAGGCACTTCCATATGAGGGAGAACAGATGGACAGTGGATCAATAGATTCCATCTTTTACCTGGGTTATCAACACCAGTTTGAATGACATCATCCAAGGTAAATCCACTAGGAGTTTGTTTCTCCCTCAGCTTCTTGTACAGTTCTGGGGTAAGCACCTTGGACATATGATTGTTGTGGACACTCAAATCTGGAAACTCCGCTTCCACAGGGTACTTCAACTTCTGCGAGTTGTGGGTGTTACCAAAAGGCATGGTTGTACTTTACTGCAAGATGAAAGGGAACAACATGTAAACCCATCACCAAACCCTGAATACCACCAGGTCTTGATATATGACCTTCACAGCAGTGACCTTGCTAACAACTGGAGGTTGGAGAGCTACAATATCTCAAGCAGGAGAGAGTTTATACAGAAAATAGTTAGGGATAAGTCTGCATAATATTATATTAAACTACTGCAATCTGGTCAGTTAATAAATCTGCAGCCTATTCAGATTTACTGAAAAAAAAAAAAAAAAAAAAAAAAAAAAGTAAATAAGCTACATAAGTTATCAATATTATCTTTACAGTCAAATAACCTTAGACTAAACTATCCTAGATAGGAATTCACAAAAGTGCAATAAACAGAGCAAAGTGCAGTTAAAATCAAGACTCGTTAACCCTTTCATTTTATACCAGTGATTAAATGTTCTAAAGTGTAAGATTATGGTGATAAATAGTGCAGGACACCCCCAAGTCTCCTGGCTATGAGCCCATGGGTTGCAGCAATGACACATAACGGCTGCCAGCAGAGGACGGTACTGAGGTGGGACCCAAGAAAAGTAATGCGGTTATGCGACCCCTCCATTATGCAAACAAAGGGGGGCTGCAGCAATGTGCTTACAGAAGAGAAGACCCAGAGATTATCTGCACAATACTATGTGCAAATAATAAAAAAAAAATAACACATCTAGCTTTATTTACTCTAGCAACAATTTTCCCCGATCTGCAATCCGATATATTATACAATCCCAGTCACTCATTCCTATGCAAAGACAGAAAAATAAACTACAAGGATCAACTGAATCATCCAAGAAACTATTCCTCAAAGCAACCGCTGCAACGCCCTTACCCATCTGCTAGGGGACAGATCCCAAGGACACAGACCATCCCATGCTCAGCATCTCACAAGCGCCTGATTCTACACCCATCGCCTCCCTTAGAAGCAGAATCTGTAACTAGCAGCCCAAGCATTAGTTCCCAATACAGATTATGCGTTCCATCGCTATTGCTGGATTATATCAACGAAGAGCAGTATAAAAGCAACAGCAGTGTGAGTAGCACATTTAACCTATACAATTCTATACCCACCACCCAAACAACAACAGGCACCATAGCGGGAACCTACCTGGTAGAGATGTATAGAAAAACTTAAAGCAGCCCCTGTCTGCACTTTAAGACCAGCAGCTTCCAAGACCAAATCTGCTGTGTGTGAGCAAGGGCTGCACTGCATTTATATAGGGGGTTCAGCCAATGTTACCATTGGCTGCTATAAATATTCCATTCATTCCATTGGTCGATTCTCAGAAGGAAGCACTAGCACATAATAATCAATCAATATGCGCCCGGTTTGTTAAAGCCCAGAGCTAGCTCTATTGTACAACATTGTCTCACAGGCATTGCTTGAGCTGTGTGCTCTTCATGTGCAATGTGCTTATAAAAAAGGTGATGTGACAGTTTAATGGAATATGTTCTGATATGCGCAGGAATAACGGTAGAATAATGGTAGCAATTAATAGAAACCTGCAACACATTGCAAGTCAACATATGCATTTAATATAATTTTATGTATACATACAGAGGGACAGAAAATACACATTATATATATATATATATAGCACTGCACTTTAACGTTTGTTTGTTTTTACATCATTTCTATTATTTTCACCAAAGAGTTGAGGATCTTTGGAAAATGTGTAAAAGTGCTACAATTACCACTTAAAGGGACGGGAAACGCCAAATATTTCATTCATGATTCAGTTTTTAACAATTTTAAACAATTTTCAAATTTACTTTTATCAAATATGCTTCATTCTCTTGTTATCCTTTGCCAAAGGAACAACATTGCACTACTGGTTGCTAGCTGAACACATCTAGTTACCTAATCACAAGAGACCAATGTATGCAGGCACCAATCACCAGCTAGCTCTCACTAGTGTAGGATATGTGAGTATTCATTTTCAACAATGAATACCAAGAGAACTAAGCAAATTTAAAAATAGAGGTGAATTTAAAATGTATTAAAATGACTATCTGAATCATGCAAGTTTAATTTGGACTTTCCTATCCCTTTAAAGGGACACTGAACCCAATTTTTTTCTTTCATGATTCAGATAGAGCATTAAATGTTAAGCAACTTTCTAATTTACTCCTATTATCAATGTTTATTTGTTCTCTTGCTATCTTTATTTAAAAAGCAGGAATGTGATGCATAGGAGCCAGCCCATTTTAGGTTCAGCACCATGGATAGTGCTTGTTTATTGGAGGATTACATTTACCCACCAATAAGCAAGCATAACCCAGGTTCTCAACCAAAAATGGGCTGGCTCCTATGCATCACATTCCTGCTTTTTAAATAAGGATAGCAAGAGAACGAAGAAACATTGATAATAGGAGTAAATTAGAAAGTTGCCTAAAATTGCCTGCTCTATCTGTATCATGCAAGAAAAAATTTGAGTTTAGTGTCCCTTTAACTTTCAAAGAGTAGCATAACTGGCCAAAAGTGACACACATTTAGGTTTGGATTAGACAAACTTCAAGCCATAGGTAGACTATAAAGCTATTTGGTTTGCTGGTATTAAAGGGACACGAAACACACAAAAAAATGTATTTCATGATTCAGATAGAGCATTTTGAGCAACTTTACAATTTACTTCTATTGTCAATTTTTCTTAATTCACTCGGCATCCTTTATTGAAGTGCAGCAATGCATTATTGGGAGCTAGCTGAACACATCGGTAAACAAATGACAATAGAAATAGTTGCAGCCACCATTTAATAGCTAGCTCCCAGCTCCTGAGCCTACCTAGGTATGCATGTCAACAAACCATGCCAAGTAAACTAAGCAAATTAGATAATAGAAAATAAATTGGAAAGTTGTTTAAAATTGTATGCTCTATCAGATACATGAAAGAAAAAAAATGTAAGTTTCATGTCCCTTTAAACCTGTTTTAGATATATATATATATTTAACTCTCTCTCTCTCTTTCTCTCTTCTTCTCTCTTCTCTCTCTTCTCTCTTCTTCTCTCTTCTCTCTTCTTCTCTCTTCTCTCTCTTCTCTCTCTCCGCTCTCTCTCCGCTCTCTCTCCGCTCTCTCTCGAAAAATATTACTATCGTTAAAGGGACATGACACCCACATTTTTTCTTTCATGATTTAGAAAGAGAATGCATTTTTAAACATCTTTCTAATTTACTTCTATTATCTAATTTGTTTTATTCTCTTGATATTCTTTGCTGAAAAGCATATCTAGATATGCTCAGTAGCTGCTGATTGGTTGCTGCACATAGAAGCCTCATGTGATTGGCTCACCCATGTGCATTGCTTTTTCTTCAACTAAGGATATCTAAAACATTAAGCAAAATAAATAATAGAAGTAAATTGTAATGTGGTTTAAATTTGTATGTTCTATCTGAATCATGAAAGAAAGATTTGGGGTTTAGTGGCCCTTTAAGTCAGGGGTTAAAAGGTACTAGCTCAGAGGGCAACTGTGACTAGTCCACTAAATGTTAAAGATAGGAATATTTTTTTACTCATTCAGGAATAGTGCACAAGTTAAACACAGTATTGCTAAACCATTAAGAATTTAAATTCACATAGTTTAAGCTGTGCGGGTCACTAAAGGGGCTCTGCATACTCCAATGTTCAAATTGCAACCATGTGCAGCATTTTTAAGAGGAACATAACATATCCACAGTTTGAGACATACACAAAACCTGGATATGTCCTAAACTCTTAACAGATTGGATTTAGATATTCTTCCTACAATCTGGGCATCGTTCCCAGAAAAGACTAGGTTCAAACCCACCAGGGTTAATTACGCACACATTTTTCTAATTCAAAACAAGTTAGCTGGCTCTACTGGGACAGACTGCAGAAAATATTAAAAACAGCTACAGTAAGTATACAAAAATGAAGGTTTGGTTAAATTTTTTGGCTTTTGTGATTATTTTTAAAATTAAATATATGTTGAGCTTGCTGTAACACCCAATGTAAATATTTTTTAGGAAAGTTATAAAAAGGACATGATTTTCAAAAGCTGCTTTTTTCACGGATTACAATTTATCTTCTCTTTACAGCACAAACCTTTCACTTAAAAATTAAATATTTTATAACGTAAGCAATCTTTTTTTTATTTTTATTAAAGAATTAAAAATATAGTCAGTATATTTCCATTAAAGGGACGTACTAGTGCAAAAAGAAAATGCTCTTATGTGTTATTTGCAAGCAATAGTGCAATAATACAATGTTCTAACTATGTGTTTAACTCCTACAAAGTTAGTCTGCTTGAGAGCAGTAATACACAGCATACTGGGAGCTACCTGAACACACCTGGTGAGCAAATGACAAGAGGCATATGTATGTAGCTACCAATGACCAGCTAGCTCCCAGTAGAGCATTGCTACACCTAAGCCTATTGAGATATGCTTTTCAACAAATAATACCAATAGAACAAAGCAAGTTTGTTAATAGAATTTACTGGTTCCATCTGAACCATTAAAGTTTAACTGACAGTATACTAGTTTGGGTCATAATGTCCCTTTAAAACTGAGAACACATTGCTGTAGTAAACATAACAGCTGGCAGCAAAACTTATCCATCAGTGTATAGAATTTTTTGTTAAAGGGACAGTTTACTTGAAAATTGTTATTGTTTAAAAAGATAGATAATCCCTTTATTATCCATTCCGAAGTTTTGCATAACCAACATTGTTATATTAATATACTTTTTACTTCTGTGATTACCTTGTATCTAAGCCTCTGCAGACTGCCCCTTATCTCAGTTCTTTTGATATACTTGCATTTTAGCCAATCAGTACTGCCTCATAAATAACTCCACAGGAGTGAGCACAATGTTATCTAAATAACACACATGAATTAGCGCTGACTAGCTGTGAAAATCTGTCAAAATGCACTGAGATAAGAGGCAGTTTCAACTACTTAGAAATCAGTTTATGAGCCAGCCTACTTAGGTTTAGCTTTCAACAAAGAATACCAAGTGAACAAAACAAATTAAACAAAAGTAAATTGGAAAGTTGTTTAAAATTGCATGCCCTATTTGAATCATGAAAGTTCAATTTTATTTGAGACTGTCCCTTTGAAACAATTACTACTGGAGTTTGAATTAGCCCTATTTAAGTTTCTTTCTATTAGAAATAGTATTCAGATAATAACATAAAGAGAATAATGCAATGAATGCACATCCTTACATTATATTTGTGTCTTTATACAATCACCGGCCACTTTATTAGGTACACCTGTTCAATTGCTTGGTAACACAAATTGCTAATCAGCCAGTCACAATGCATTTAGGCATCTAGACGTGGTGAAGATGACTTGCTGAAGTTCAAACCGAGCATCAGAATGGGGAAGAAAGGGGATTTAAGTGACTTTGAACGTGGCAAGGCTGTTGGTGCCAGACTGGCTGGTCTGAGTATTTAAAAAACTGCTGATCTACTGCGATTTTCGCACACAACCATCTCTAGGGTTTACAGAGAATGGTCCGAAAAAGAGAAAATATCCAGTGAGCAGCAGTTGTGTGGACGACAATGCCTTGTTGATGTCAGAGGTCAGAGGTCAGAGGAGAATGGGCAGACTGGTTTGAGATGTTAGAAAGGCAATAGTAACTCAAATAACCACTCGTTACAACCAAGGTATGCAGAAAACCATCTCTGAATGCAGCAGCACAACACATTGAACCTTGAAGCAGATAGGCTACAGCAACAGAAGACCACACCGGGTGCCACTCCATTTAATTAATAAAAACGACAGAATGGAATAATATAGTGGTAGCAGATTATTTCAGTGGAAAGGCTCTTCATCCACAGTAAATCACAAGGTCAGGAGCAGGACCATTTTTGGTTCAGCACCTGGGTACCGCTTACTGATTGGTGACTAAATGTAGCCACCAATCAGCAAGCGCTACCCAGGGTGCTGAACAAAATATGGGCTGTCTCTTAAGCTTATATTCCTGCTTTTTCAAATAAATTTAAATTAGTAAATTAGAAAGTTCTATCTGAATCACGTAAAAAAAATGTGTGTTTTGTGTCCCTTTAAAAGTCCCAAACAATTGCAAATGTATTGGATGTGTCTGAGGTACTAGAATTCATTTTATATGTGTACATATACGCTATATGCAGATAGATTTTAGAGTCTGGTTCCAGTAAGAACTTCCAATCTATATGGGCAATGTTCAAGCAAATGGTGAAATGTTTTACCTTCACCTGCCCAATGTTTTCATTCTTTAAATAGTTACACAGTGTTTATGCCAACATGGAGAGGTCATGGGTCAAAGAAAACATTAGAAAAAAAATGTAGCTTCAAGTCTCCTTTGTCCCTGTACCTTGCAAGTGAAAGAGATGAATGAATCCCCCCTTACTACTAAATAACCCTACCCCTAATTTACACATAAGTTTTATTCTAAGTGGGCATCTAAAAGGAGTAAAATTACCAGTACTTTGCTTTGCTAGGAAAGGGACATAACACACAAGATATTGATGGGGCCAGTTGCTGTTTTGTGGGAGGAGCTGTCAGGAGGGGGGTGGGGTAGTTTGGTCTGTCTGGGTGGTCAGCTGGTATGTCTGGTTTGTGGTCGTGTCTTGGTGGTCCGTGGCTGGGGCTAAGGGAAATTCTGCAAATAGGGACATATGACTGACATATGACTGTCACAGACTAGGTCTGTCAGTAATGAATCGGTATAGATGGGCAACTTGGCAGCATATGGCTTGTAAAGTAATTGGTAGTTATTAACTAACTATATATACTGTATATATATATATATATATATATATAAACTTCTCAAAAGAAGAGGCACTCACAGGTCTTAATAAGCATAAAGATTTTATTAGTTCATAGGTTCAGTCAACGTTTTGGTCCTCGCAGGGACCTTTGTCAAGACTGTTCTCAGTAATCCTGTGAGTGAAGCGGTCAGAGGATTACTGAGAACAGTCTTGACAAAGGTCCCTGCGAGGTCCGAAACGTTGACTGAACCTATGAACTAATAAAATCTTTATGCTTATTAAGACCTGTGAGTGCCTCTTCTTTTGAGAAGTTTCTACCTACCTACCATAGAGTGCACCCAGGCAATACCACTAACAGTGAGTGCTTGGATCCCACAACTAGTGTGTATATATATATATATATATATATATATACACAGTATATATATATATATATATATATATATATACTATATATACATATATACAGTATCTACCAAAAGTGAGTACACCCCTCACATTTTTGTAAATATTTTATTATATCTTTTCACTTGACAATACTGAAGAAATGACACTTTGCTACAATGTGGTCAGTGTACAGCCTGTATAACAGTGTAAATTTGCTGTCCCCTCAAAATAACTCAACACAGCCATTAATGTCTAAACCGTTGGCAACAAAAGTGAATACACCTGTAAGTGGAAATGTCCAAATTGGGCCCAATTAGCCATTTTCCCTCCCCGGTGTCATGTGACTCGTTAGTGTTACAAGGTCTCAGGCGTGAATGGGGAGCAGGTGTGTTAAATATGGTGTTATCGCTCTCACACTCTCTCATACTGGTCACTGGAAGTTCAACATGGTACCTCATGGCAAAGAACTCTCTGAGGAACTGAAAAAAAGAATTGTTGCTCTACATAAAGATGGCCTAGGCTATAAGAAGACCCTGAAACTGAGCTGCAGCAAGGTGGGCAAGACCATACAGCCGTTTCACAGGACAGGTTCCACTCAGAAAAGCTAGTACAGAAATACAAAAACATAGAGAGGCGCATGTGTGTATCAGTAGTAAATGGTGTGGGATAACTGCAGATAAACCCCTGTACTTCAGACATCATATTTGTTGGGACTATGCTGTTTATATTTATGAGGTTTGCATAAATTTAATTAGTGGGTGTTTACCCATTGATTGGAGAGTTTATTTCCTTTTTACAGACGTTTTATCATTTAACCTAATTTTATATACACTCATTACCAACTGAATAATTTGACAATTGTTTATTTTTTATATTTCTATATTGAGTTATTGTATTGATATTCTATTCATTCCTTATATATATATTTTTTTAATCTTTTGATTAGCGCCCTCTATTGGAAGAGATTGTATTGATTTCTTCTGTGCAATCCAGTCAGAAAAGGCCTCGTCATGGTCAACCAAAAAGTTGAATGCACGTGCTCAGCGTCATATCCAGAGGTTGTCTTTGGGAAATATACGTATGAGTGATGCCAACATTGCTGCAGAGGTTGAAGGGGTGGGGGGTCAGCCTGTCAGTGCTCAGACCATACGCTGCACACTGCATCAAATTGGTCTGCATGGCTGTCGTCCGAGAAGGAAGCCTCTTCTAAAGATGATGCACAAGAAAACCTGCAAACAGTTTGCTGAAGACAAGCAGACTAAGGACATGGATTACTAGAACCATGTCCTGTGGTCCGATGAGACCAAGATAAACCTATTTGGTTCAGATGGTGTCAAGCGTGTTTGGCACTGGGGAGCTACAGTACATTGAGGGAACCATGAATGCCAACATGTACTGTGACATACTGAAGCAGAGCATAATCCCTTCCCTTTGGAGACTGGGCCACAGGACAGTATTCCAACATGATTACGACCCAAGACACACCTCCAAGACGACCACTGCCTTGCTAAAGAAGCTGAGGGTACAGGTGATAGACTGGCCAAGCATGTCTCCAGACCTAAACCCTATTGAGTATCTGTGGGGCATAATCTTTAGAAAGTGCTATGGGCAGAATATGGGCAGGGGCAACGTCAAATTTCTAATTAAACAATTTAATACAATATTGTTCTATAGCGAAATGGAGATCAAAACCTTAGTATTCTCTATGTGTAATAGGATTCCATAGAAAATCACCCTTGATTCTATATAAGATGATTGATGATTTTGAGGAACAAATCAAGCTCTTAGAATGTAAGTTTAGAGATAGGGGTTATAAGGATGAACAGGTACAAAAAGCTATAACAAGAGCAAGGAATACAGAGAGGGATTCACTATTAAATTATAAGATCAAGATGGACGACTGCAATGTGCCTTTTATTACACAGTATAATGACAATCATAATCAGCTAAGAAAAATTCTAAGAAAACACTGGCACATTGTAAAAAATGACCCTATACTACGTGATAGACTCCCACCGTACCCAAGGATAGTTTACAAAAAGACGAAAAATTTAAAATCAATCTTGGCTCCAAGTGAGTACAAGAGAAAAAAACTTGGCAAGACAAATAAAGATAGAGACCTGCAGGGTAATAAAATAAAAGGATTCTTTCCCCGCACAATGTGTAAATCGTGTAAATATAGCACAAAGAAAAAAAGGAAATTATTAGATGTAGCAGTAAGGGTGTTATCTATGTTGTTATACAGTGCACATGCCATTTGATTTATGTAGGAGAGACGAGCAGGATGCTCAGGGACCGAATACGAGAACACTTATGGAACGTGGAGAAAGGAAAGTTAGAAACACATCTGTACCAACATTTTAGGGACGTACATAAGAATAATTTGAAAGATTTCAGCTTTTGGAGTATCTGTAAGGTAAGAGGGAACTGGCGAGGAGGTAATTACGAGAATAAATTACTTAGGAAAGAGGCCGAAATTATATATAATTTTAATACACTTTACCCCAATGGACTCAATTCAGAACTAGAAATTGCCCCATTCCTAGGAGAATAGCTAGAAATAGTTGATTCATCTTATCTCATCCTGCATTTGACTAGCACTTTATTTAATTACATTATTAGATAGAACTTAATATTAAATACAAAATTTTAAGGGAAGTGTGCGTATATATAAGAATGTGTCTTTGTAGTAAGTGTTTCCCAACACCGTGTATATGAGAACATAAAGTAGGAGTCACCCCATTAGATTTGAGAACAAGTGTTTGGTTTTATTATAATAGATCCTACAGGAAGCTTTGTCTATGTGTTTATTTATTGGGAACGGGTATTCTGTTTTAACAAAAGCCATTTTTATTTTATATAAGATAATGTTTAACTAATTACTATGTGTAATAGAAGCCACTACCCTTCTGAACTAATACAGTAAGCAATAGAGTAAGCAATGAACTTATTGAAAATCCAAACAAGAAATAAAGATGTCAGGTAAAAGGCATGAGGATCCCACCGATAAAGATACCTGTAAGAGGAAACGAGGCTTCTGTGAATGAACACCGGAGCAGGCTGGGTATTTAAGGAGCAGGTGCGATACACACAGGATCTTGAGAAAGCCCCGGATAACAGGGGTGAAACGCGTAGAAAGTACTGTGTTTCCATACAATACCTGCAAAAAGATAAAACTGCAACCCTGAAGGAATTACAAGTGAAGGATAAAGGATCTCTGCATACGATAGTACTGAAGTGCAGAGACACAAACAACAGCCAAATTGGGATTGAATATCAAGATATACTTACGCAAGTATCATTATCTTTTCTAACAGCGGTTTGGAGCCGGTGACGTCAGACGCGCATTGGAAGTAGAAGGGCGCGAGGACTCCCAGTCTGACAGAGACACTATCATCGTCGGGGAAGAAGCAGGTAAGAGCTAGACAAGAGCTAGCCGACCTGCCGAAAAATTTTAAGAGTCTTACTGAGTCTATCTGGACTGACAGCCTGTGCGAGGTAAGACAGGAGTTTACATGTTTCAATTGACTTTGGATCCGCATTAGTTGAAATACCTGCTACGAAAGTGCCCATAGAAAGAGACTGGTATGCATATTAAAGTTTTTCCTTTATAAAAGAGACCTAAGAGACGATTATTGCTTACTAAATCACACAGAAGGGCATACAAGAGTGTACTGAGGAAACCGGTTACCAGAACCCAGTGGCATATTCATTTGCATTTTATCAATTTCTTAATTTGTTACCAGCGCTGCTAGATCATTGTATATACAGGAACGTATAAACAACAATTAAGTCCTGTTATTTTAGGGATACATAGGCTACAAGTGTGTATGAATGGGATGTTTGTTGTGGATTTTGATATAGATTCCTGCCTGTTTTATTCAAACTTTTTAAATGTGTGTATAGCTTTTTAGTGGATATATATCTGTCTATCAATAAATATATTTATTTTAGAATTTAGGCTATTAGCCTCTTTCCTTTCTTTCTTATATAGAATCAAGGGTGATTTTCTATGGAATCCTAGTACACATAGAGAATACTAAGGTTTTGATCTCCATTTCGCTATAGAACAATATTGTATTAAATTGTTTAATTAGAAATTTGACGTTGCCCCTGCCCATATTCTGCCTATAGCTTTCAGCGCCATCTCACTTTCTAAAGATTTTCTTGTCCGTAACTACTGTCTAGGAAGGAGGCAGTATAAATAGATAGGCCTTTTTGGGCATAAGTCTAGCGCTACACACATTAACCTTTTTACATCTGTGGGGCATACTCAAACAGAAGTTGGGGGAGCGCAAGCTCTCTAACATCTACCAGTTCCGTGATGTTGTCATGGAGGAGTGGAAGAGGACTCCAGTGCCAACCTGTGAAGTTCTGGTGAACTCCATGCCCAAGAGGGTTAAGGCAGTGCTGGAAAATAATGGTGGCCACACAAAATATTGACACTTTGGGCCCAATTTGGACATTTCCACTTAGGGGTGTACTCACTTTTGTTGCCAACGGTTTAGACATTAATGGCTGTGTGTTGAGTTATTTTGAGGGGACAGCAAATTTACACTGTTATACAGGCTGTACACTCACTACTTTACATTGTAGCAAAGTGTCATTTCTTCAGTGTTATCACATGAAAAGATATAATGAAATATTTACAAAAATGTGAGGGGTGTACTCACTTTTGTGAGATACTGTGTGTATATATATATATATATATATACGATGAACCAAACCCCAAAATATAAATGTCAAATAAAGTAAAAAATGTGATATTTGCGCACAACTGAGTAATATCAGTGCATGCAAATGTGCTCTGGTATTACGAGTTAGGAGCACGGAAGCATTGTGCTCACGAAAGCGCCCTTCCATAGGCTCCAACAGGAGCCTCATTCTGATGCCATCACACGTCACAGAACCTAAGCGCAGCAAAAAGAGGGTAAGTCGTGCAGGGATGGGCAGAAAATATAAATATATATATTTATATATATATTTATGTGCTTATATACATATATATTTACGGAGAACACACAGTTCCCTATAGACCGCAATGTAAAGGCACTTTTCAGGTTTTTTTTCTAATACCCCACATAAAAAATAATAGACCCTTTATTTTGGGGGCATTTGGAGCACTTTTTAGAAAAGTAACCAGAGATCTGATCACTGGTTAATTTTCTGAGCACTGGTTATTTATCGCCTGTCACAAACAGTGAATTTGCCTGTTTTTTTGGGGGGGGGGGCGTGGAATAAATTAGAGCTCCAATTGTGATCGGGCCCAATGTGTTTGGGATATGTATATATATATACACATACATACAGTATATATATATATATATATATATATATATATATATATGTGTGTGTGTGTCGGACACATTCTACAGTGACCTGGTACTCTGGTTATATCATGTGCTTGGAATAGTTATATCCCTGGTTATACTCTGTATTGTGGATTAGGAGCTAGGAGTTCCTTGCCAATCTATCTATGACTAATGCCATGTGTTTCACAGCATGCCAGTTTATATATGCTGGTATAAAGTTTACTATTTAGCCAATACTTTTGTCCAACTTGTGTTCAATCACAATTCATTTAAAGGATATTATAATATTTTTCATGGTTCCATCTATAAAACAGTATTTTAAAATGTATTACAACTCTCTGGTAATTTGAGCTGGTATATTGCCGTATTAGCTATGGGCAACCCTGTATTGCTGTTAGCTTCCATTTCAATTTTTATTAAGATTTTTTTCATGCGAGCATGTATTTAAAATATTCATGCACTTTAACATGCATGGGTTTTTGTTTGCCTACAATGTCCTGGGGTCTGTCTGTTGCCTGAGGTAAGGAAATTGGAAATATCAGTCATGTGACCCAATTAAAAATTAAAGGTATATAAAACCCCCAATGTATCTTTCATGGTTCAGCTATAGCATACTATTTGTATCAACTTTTTCAAATACACTTATTGCAAAATGTTATTAGTTTTATTGTTATCCTTTGAAAATCAGGAAGTTAAGCTCAGGAGCGTGCACGTGTCTGCAGCTCTATACGGCAGCAGTTTAGCAAGAATGAGCACTAGATGGCAGCATTATTTCCTGTCATGTAGTGCTACAGATGTGCACACTTCCTATCTAGACATCAATTTAACAAAGAATGGCATAAGAACAAAGCAAATCAGAAACTTTTTTTAAAAATTGTATGTATGAATGATGAAAGAACATTTCGGGGGTTTATGTCCCTTTAAAGGGACATTAAACCCAGATTTTTCCTTTCATTAATCAGATAGAGAATACAATTTAAACAACATTCCAATTTACTTCTATTATCTAATTTGCTTCATTTTTTAGATATCCTTTGTTTAAGAAATAGCAATGCACATGGGTAAGCCAATCACACAAGGCATCTATGTGCAGCCACCAATCATGAGCTTCTGATCTTATCTAGATATGCTTTTTAGCAAAGGATATCAAGAGAATGAAGCAAATTAGATAATAGATGTAAATTAGAAAGTTGTTTAAAATTGCATGGTCTTTCTAAATCATGAAAGAAAAAAATTGGGTTTAATGACCCTTTAAGGCTGTTTGAATAATAAGACACAGCTAATAATATAAACGCAGAAACCTTTTTTAGTCATTAAAATAAACAGTTTGAAAGAATAAAGGGTGTTGTTTTTTTGTTTGTTTGTTTTGTTTTTCTGTCTTTGACTAACTCTGTACAGTGTACATGGAAAAATATATTAACCATTTTAATAGAAGTATTTGTTTTAAATACAATACACGGTTTAAGCAAATATAATTTTTATTTGACTATGACTAACTATGCATACAACTTTCCAGGGAAAGGGGTCATTGCCTTATCTTGCTTCTCCCAGATGGATACAGACAGCAGATAGACGGGAATAGATATGGCAGACGTAGGTAGATAACAAGATAAATAATGTATTACGAGCTTTAGTCTCAGATTTGCAGAAAGTAGCACTATATTGACTGTGTATAACATAATTTAAAAGGTAAATTGACTGCAACAATCTTCCACGGGTGGGAAAACATTTAATAGATATAAAAGTTAATTTAAAACGGCTGTTTTGTGACAGAGTCCTTGAAACGATCCTATGACTTTTATTAATGTATGAAGGAACGCGAGCAACACACACGCTATAATAAATACAACACTGTCACCACCAGCACACGAGATTATTGATTAAGGGGCTTTTTAAAACGTGTGACGTCATTGACAGGCGCCGGAAGCAGAACCACGTGTAATTCACAAAAAGGCTGCTGGTGCGACTGAGGTACTTATTAATGACATTTCATTCATATTGTCTGTTGTGCTGCTGTTACATTCTCTGGGGTCTGTACAGTTGGATATGGTATCTCTGCTTAGTTTTATATATGTCCAGTCCTTAGTATAATGAGTAAGCTGCTTTAATTATGCAGCTATTGCTAATACAAATATTAATGTGGCAAAATGTAACATACCATTCGGATAATTCACTTTCATGCCCTTTTTATGTATATATACATATACACTTTTTCTTGGTGAATGTATTTTTTTTACATATGATTGTTTAAAGCTAATTGGATAAAGGAATAGAAAGGGCAAAACTGAAATGTTCATGAGTGCATTCAATGTTTAATTAGAAACATTTTTATAATATGCTACAATTAGCAAAAATGCTTCTCATAAAAAATATTATTGGTTTTTCAGCAGCATGTGCACACGTGTTGTGAGTGCCTGTGCATCAGCTTTCAAACACCACTCCTCTAGTCACAAGTAGCCTATGTGCAAATGACAGTGAATCTCTAATCATTTTAGTAGACACATATTTGATAGTGGAAGAATATTGCAAAATGCTTCTATTCAATATTGAAATAAAAGGACAATGTTTCAAGTCATCTGGCTGTTAGTGATGTTATTTCACTTACATTTGCCTGAGTTAAAAAAAACAACACACTTTTCTTGCAACTCGCCAGTATAACGGCTTCAAAAGTTTTTTTAATTTATAATAAACATATAAGACTGGTTTTAAATAACACTCTCCAAAAATGATTGAATTCACAAATTTAATTAAATACATTGTTTTTTGAGATTAGTGCAATGTGGGGTTTCATTGGTGCTATTAGTGTTGGTAACCTCAGAATACATGTTCTGTCACATCAAGACTCCACATTCCCAGTACAGTACAACTCCGAAAATCCGGACTGCTTGGGGATTTGCCTGGTCCGTATTTTCGGATTTTCCGGATTCTCGGACATTGCTGATAAAATACCTGTAAATAAAAAAGATGTGCTAATGTTTTTTTATTATAAATAAATACTGTACAGATCACCTTGTTTATTAAACTAAAGTTACTGCACTTGCATATGTACATTCCTTTCCGTTACAGGTATTTCTTTGGCACATGCTGAACTGCTTGTTCACGGAGCGCTAGCATCTGCTGCGCCCGGTGAACCACTTGTGGATGGTGCTTCTGCTTTGCCCAGTGATTTCAGAGTGTTTCTCCTCTGCTTCTGTTTAGAACCCTTATCCACTTTAGGAAACATTGGTACAGTACATTACTGTACAATATAGTACAGTATATAGGTATAACAGTACTGTGCAGTGTAAAGATGGTAAATACCTGCACAGGTACCGGTCATGTATGGCAAACTGTAGTGCGCAGTTGTGGAGCTCAGATTTATCACTGCCTTCGTGTGCCGTCACTTGTTGCAGCTCTGAATGCCAATTTGTACATGCGCAGTGACAAACCAACACCCGGAAGTTGTAATCACTCCAGAGTCCGGATTCTCAGGTTGTCCGGATTTCTGGAGTCCGGATTTTTGGAGTTGTACTGTATTGCCGAGTTCTTGTGTTCCTCACTTGATTGACAGTAGCATATATTGGCTGTAACAGAATCCAAAGTCAAAGTTACTTCTAATTTGTGAACCTAAAGGAAGTAGGTGAAGAGGTCTCTACTAGTAAGTGACAGATAATGTGTCAGGTAAACAGCACATTTACACTTTCTGTTAAAGCTCTTTTACAAAGTGTTTTTAATGTGTACAGTTAGCAAATACCTATATCACATTTCGTGTATTCGTTAACAGCAGTGACATTTAGGCAACAAAAGGATGAGTAGTAACTAAGGAATTGTTAAGACATTTCTCATGTTTTTTGTTTTGTATCCAAATCATGTCAATATTAAAGGGACAGTATACACCTACTTTCATATAACTGCATGTTATAGACATTACTATAAAGAAGAATATGCACAAATACTGATATAAACATCCAGTATAAAACTTTTTATAAACTTCAGTACTTACTTAGAAGCTCCCAGTTTAGCACTGTTGATTAGGTTAGCTGGAACATTCAGTGAAAGGGGCTGGGAGCACCCCCCCCCCCCCCCACACACACACACACTTGCATATGAAAAGACAGATAACATAAACGGGAGTCAACAGGAGTCTGTAAATGCATGTATACATCTGTCACTTTAGGGCTTGATTAGGAATCTGAAAATCAGCACACACAAAACCACAAAAAACTATACAAAAACACTCCAAGGTGGGCTATATAAATGGATCATCTACAAAACATTTATGCAAATAAAAATTTAGGGTACAATGTCCCTTTAATGTAATAAAATATTTAAAATAATATAGCTGTATGCGGATTCCTGTTCTCTTTTAAATTATATAAGACATTGGGGTGAGAGGTATGTTAGAGAGGTGTTAGACAACTCATATTAAAACAAGTGCTGTGAGGCATTTTCCATTATAATAACAATTGCCTTTACCAGGGTGATGTTGCTATGGCGATCGCCTTATAGCCACATCGTCATTTGAAACAGGGGTGTCTCTCCCTCTCCCTTAATAAAAACCTCCCTGTGCCAAGTAGGACATGTGCTCACTTTCAGATTAGACCTCTGAATAGTGGGAAATTTAGGGATATAAAGTTAAAAAAAAAAGGGTGGAGTATCAAGTGCAGCACCTAACGATAACGTTTTCTGGTCTTCTGTGGTGCCGTTGTATTTTCACCTGTTGATTCATTAAACAATTTCTTGCAGCATTCTGTCGCTTTTACTGTTATAATTATTATTATTTGTATTAACATAATGTGTCTGAAATAACATTGTTCTTCTTTTTTATTATTTGATACAGTATAACTCACAGAAATTCCCAGGATGAGTTTTGCAGAATACAGAGAACTTATAAATGATGGGGACACAGCTATTGTATTTTTAGGACACGACTCTATGTTTCCAATAACTGTACAACATGGCAGTCAGACACAGACCAAGTATGGAGTCATCAGACACTCTACTGACTTAGTTGGCAAAAAGTTTGGCTCCAAGGTGACTTGTAGTAAAGGAGGCTGGGTATACATCCTACATCCCACCCCAGAATTATGGACCATTAATCTTCCTCACCGCACTCAAATTCTCTATTCCACAGACATTTCTATCATAACTATGATGCTAGAACTCAAGCCAGGATCAGTGGTTTGTGAATCAGGTAATTATTATTATTAATTTATTTTTTTGTGTCACTATGCATGTGTGTGTGAGACTGTGTAATTGTATGTGGTGTCACTATGCATGTGTGTGTGTGTGAGACTGTGTAATTGTATGTGGTGTCACTATGCATGTGTGTGTGAGACTGTGTATTTGTATGTGGTGTCACTATGCATGTGTGTGTGAGACTGTGTAATTGTATGTGGTGTCACTATGCGTGTGTGTGTGTGTGTGTGTGAGACTGTGTAATTGTATGTGGTGTCACTATGCATGTGTGTGTGTGAGACCGTATAATTGTATGTGGTGTCACTATGCGTGTGTGTGAGACTGTGTAATTGTATGTGGTGTCACTATGCATGTGTGTGTGTGTGAGACTGTGTAATTGTATGTGGTGTCACTATGCATGTGTGTGTGTGTGTGAGACTGTGTAATTGTATGTGGTGTCACTATGCATGTGTGTGTGTGTGAGACTGTGTAATTGTATGTGGTGTCACTATGCATGTGTGTGTGTGTGTGACTGTGTAATTGTATGTGGTGTCACTATGCATGTGTGTGTGTGTGTGTGAGACTGTGTAATTGTATGTGGTGTCACTATGCATGTGTGTGTGTGTGTGACTGTGTAATTGTATGTGGTGTCACTATGCGTGTGTGTGTGTGTGAGACTGTGTAATTGTATGTGGTGTCACTATGCATGTGTGTGTGTGAGACTGTGTAATTGTATGTGGTGTCACTATGCGTGTGTGTGTGTGAGACTGTGTAATTGTATGTGGTGTCACTAAGCATGTGTGTGTGAGACTGTGTAATTGTATGTGGTGTCACTATGCATGTGTGTGTGAGACTGTGTAATTGTATGTGCTGTCACTATGCATGTGTGTGTGTGAGACTGTGTAATTGTATGTGGTGTCACTATGCGTGTGTGTGTGTGAGACTGTGTAATTGTATGTGGTGTCACTAAGCGTGTGTGTGAGACTGTGTAATTGTATGTGGTGTCACTATGCATGTGTGTGTGTGTGAGAGACTGTAATTGTATGTGGTGTCACTAAGCATGTGTGTGTGTGTGAGACTGTGTAATTGTATGTGGTGTCATTATGCATGTGTGTGTGTGTGAGACTGTGTAATTGTATGTGGTGTCACTATGCATGTGTGTGTGTGAGACTGTGTAATTGAATGTGGTGTCACTATGCATGTGTGTGTGTGTGAGACTGTGTAATTGTATGTGGTGTCACTATGCGTGTGTGTGTGTGTGTGAGACTGTGTAATTGTATGTGGTGTCACTATGCATGTGTGTGTGTGTGACTGTGTAATTGTATGTGGTGTCACTATGCATGTGTGTGTGTGAGACTGTGTAATTGTATGTGGTGTCACTATGCATGTGTGTGTGTGAGACTGTGTAATTGTATGTGGTGTCACTAAGCATGTGTGTGTGTGAGACTGTGTAATTGTATGTGGTGTCATTATGCATGTGTGTGTGAGACTGTGTAATTGTATGTGGTGTCACTATGTATGTGTGTGTGTGTGTGTGAGACTGTGTAATTGTATGTGGTGTCACTATGTATGTGTGTGTGTGTGTGAGACTGTGTAATTGTATGTGGTGTCACTATGTATGTGTGTGTGTGTGAGACTGTGTAATTGTATGTGGTGTCACTATGCATGTGTGTGTGAGACTGTGTAATTGTATGTGGTGTCACTATGCATGTGTGTGTGAGACTGTGTAATTGTATGTGGTGTCACTATGCATATGTGTGTGTGTGTGAGACTGTGTAATTGTATGTGGTGTCGCTATGCATGTGTGTGTGAGACTGTGTAATTGTATGTGGTGTCACTATGCATGTGTATCTGAGACTGTGTAATTGTATGTGGTGTCACTATGCATGTGTGTGTGAGACTGTGTAATTGTATGTGGTGTCACTATGCATGTGTGTGTGAGACTGTGTAATTGTATGTGGTGTCACTATGCATGTGTGTGTGAGACTGTGTAATTGTATGTGGTGTCACTATGCATGTGTGTGTGAGACTGTGTAATTGTATGTGGTGTCACTATGCATGTGTGTGAGACCGTGTAAATGTATGTGGTGTCATTATGCATGTGTGTGTGTGTGAGACTGTGTAATTGTATGTGGTGTCATTATGCATGTGTGTGTGAGACTGTGTAATTGTATGTGGTGTCACTATGCATGTGTGTGTGAGACTGTGTAATTGTATGTGGTGTCACTATGCATGTGTGTGTGTGTGAGACTGTGTAATTGTATGTGGTGTCACTATGCGTGTGTGTGTGTGAGACTGTGTAATTGTATGTGGTGTCACTATGCGTGTGTGTGTGAGACTGTGTAATTGTATGTGGTGTCACTATGCATGTGTGTGTGAGACTGTGTAATTGTATGTGGTGTCACTATGCGTGTGTGTGTGTGAGACTGTGTAATTGTATGTGGTGTCACTATGCGTGTGTGTGTGAGACTGTGTAATTGTATGTGGTGTCACTATGCGTGTGTGTGTGTGTGAGACTGTGTAATTGTATGTGGTGTCACTACAGGGAGTGCATAATTATTAGGCAAATTAGTATATTGACCACATCATCCTCTTTATGCATGTTGTCTTACTCCAAGCTGTATAGGCTCGAAAGTCTACTACCAATTAAGCATATTAGGTGATGTGCATCTCTGTAATGAGAAGGGGTGTGGTCTAATGACATCAACACCCTATATCAGGTGTGCATAATTATTAGGCAACTTCCTTTCCTTTGGCAAAATGGGTCAAAAGAAGGACTTGACAGGCTCAGAAAAGTCAAAAATAGTGAGATATCTTGCAGAGGGATGCAGCACTCTTAAAATTGCAAAGCTTCTGAAGCGTGATCATCGAACAATCAAGCGTTTCATTCAAAATAGTCAACAGGGTCGCAAGAAGCGTGTGGAAAAACCAAGGCGCAAAATAACTGCCCATGAACTGAGAAAAGTCAAGCGTGCAGCTGCCAAGATGCCACTTGCCACCAGTTTGGCCATATTTCAGAGCTGCAACATCACTGGAGTGCCCAAAAGCACAAGGTGTGCAATACTCAGAGACATGGCCAAGGTAAGAAAGGCTGAAAGACGACCACCACTGAACAAGACACACAAGCTGAAACGTCAAGACAGGGCCAAGAAAAATCTCAAGACTGATTTTTCTAAGGTGTTATGGACTGATGAAATGAGAGTGAGTCTTGATGGGCCAGATGGATGGGCCCGTGGCTGGATTGGTAAAGGGCAGAGAGCTCCAGTCCGACTCAGGCGCCAGCAAGGTGGAGGTGGAGTACTGGTTTGGGCTGGTATCATCAAAGATGAGCTTGTGGGGCCTTTTCGGGTTGAGGATGGAGTCAAGCTCAACTCCCAGTCCTACTGCCAGTTTCTGGAAGACACCTTCTTCAAGCAGTGGTACAGGAAGAAGTCTGCATCCTTCAAGAAAAACATGATTTTCATGCAGGACAATGCTCCATCACACGCGTCCAAGTACTCCTCAGCGTGGCTGGCAAGAAAGGGTATAAAAGAAGAAAATCTAATGACATGGCCTCCTTGTTCACCTGATCTGAACCCCATTGAGAACCTGTGGTCCATCATCAAATGTGAGATTTACAAGGAGGGAAAACAGTACACCTCTCTGAACAGTGTCTGGGCGGCTGTGGTTGCTGCTGCACGCAATGTTGATGGTGAACAGATCAAAACACTGACAGAATCCATGGATGGCAGGCTTTTGAGTGTCCTTGCAAAGAAAGGTGGCTATATTGGTCACTGATTTGTTTTTGTTTTTGAATGTCAGAAATGTATATTTGTGAATGTTGAGATGTTATATTGGTTTCACTGGTAAAAATAAATAATTGAAATGGGTATATATTTGTTTTTTGTTAAGTTGCCTAATAATTATGCACAGTAATAGTCACCTGCACACACAGATATCCCCCTAAAATAGCTATAACTAAAAACAAACTAAAAACTACTTCCAAAAATATTCAGCTTTGATATTAATGAGTTTTTTGGGTTCATTGAGAACATGGTTGTTGTTCAATAATAAAATTAATCCTCAAAAATACAACTTGCCTAATAATTCTGCACTCCCTGTATGCATGTGTGTGTGTGTGAGACTGTGTAATTGTATGTGGTGTCACTATGCATGTGTGTGTGTGAGACTGTGTAATTGTATGTGGTGTCACTATGCATGTGTGTGTGTGAGACTGTGTAATTGTATGTGGTGTCACTATGCATGTGTATCTGAGACTGTGTAATTGCATGTGTGTGTGAGACTGTGTAATTGTATGTGGTGTCACTATGCATGTGTATCTGAGACTGTGTAATTGTATGTGGTGTCACTATGCATGTGTGTGTGAGACTGTGTAATTGTATATGGTGTCACTATGCATGTGTGTGTGTGAGACTGTGTAATTGTATGTGTGTGTGAGACTCTGTAATTGTATGTGGTGTCACTATGTATGTGTGTGTGACTGTGTAATTGTATGTGGTGTCATTATGCATGTGTGTGTGTGAGACTGTGTAATTGTATGTGGTGTCACTATGCATGTGTGTGTGTGTGAGACTGTGTAATTGTATGTGGTGTCACTATGCATGTGTGTGTGTGAGACTGTGTAATTGTATGTGGTGTCACTATGCATGTGTGTGTGTGAGACTGTGTAATTGTATGTGGTGTCATTATGCATGTGTGTGTGTGAGACTGTGTAATTGTATGTGGTGTCACTATGCGTGTGTGTGTGTGTGAGACTGTGTAATTGTATGTGGTGTCATTATGCATGTGTGTGTGTGAGACTGTGTAATTGTATGTGGTGTCACTATGCGTGTGTGTGTGAGACTGTGTAATTGTATGTGGTGTCACTATGCATGTGTATCTGAGACTGTGTAATTGTATGTGGTGTCACTATGCATGTGTATCTGAGACTGTGTAATTGTATGTGGTGTCACTATGCATGTGTGTGTGAGACTCTGTAATTGTATATGGTGTCACTATGCATGTGTGTGTGTGAGACTGTGTAATTGTATGTGTGTGTGAGACTCTGTAATTGTATGTGGTGTCACTATGTATGTGTGTGTGACTGTGTAATTGTATGTGGTGTCATTATGCATGTGTGTGTGTGTGAGACTGTGTAATTGTATGTGGTGTCACTCTGTGTGTGTGTGAGACTGTGTAATTGTATGTGGTGTCATTATGCATGTGTGTGTGAGACTGTGTAATTGTATGTGGTGTCACTATGCATGTGTGTGTGTGTGTGTGAGACTGTGTAATTGTATGTGGTGTCACTATGCATGTGTGTGTGTGAGACTGTGTAATTGTATGTGGTGTCATTATGCATGTGTGTGTGTGAGACTGTGTAATTGTATGTGGTGTCACTATGCATGTGTGTGTGTGTGTGAGACTGTGTAATTGTATGTGGTGTCATTATGCATGTGTGTGTGTGAGACTGTGTAATTGTATGTGGTGTCACTATGCATGTGTGTGTGTGAGACTGTGTAATTGTATGTGGTGTCACTATGCATGTGTGTGTGTGAGACTGTGTAATTGTATGTGGTGTCATTATGCATGTGTGTGTGTGAGACTGTGTAATTGTATGTGGTGTCACTATGCATGTGTGTGTGTGTGAGACTGTGTAATTGTATGTGGTGTCACTATGCATGTGTGTGTGTGAGACTGTGTAATTGTATGTGGTGTCACTATGCATGTGTATCTGAGACTGTGTAATTGCATGTGTGTGTGAGACTGTGTAATTGTATGTGGTGTCACTATGTATGTGTGTGTGACTGTGTAATTGTATGTGGTGTCACTCTGTGTGTGTGTGTGAGACTGTGTAATTGTATGTGGTGTCACTATGTATGTGTGTGTGACTGTGTAATTGTATGTGGTGTCACTCTGTGTGTGTGTGAGACTGTGTAATTGTATGTGGTGTCATTATGCATGTGTGTGTGAGACTGTGTAATTGTATGTGGTGTCATTATGCATGTGTGTGTGAGACTGTGTAATTGTATGTGGTGTCATTATGCATGTGTGTGTGTGAGACTGTGTAATTGTATGTGGTGTCACTCTGTGTGTGTGTGAGACTGTGTAATTGTATGTGGTGTCATTATGCATGTGTGTGTGAGACTGTGTAATTGTATGTGGTGTCACTATGCATGTGTGTGTGTGTGTGAGACTGTGTAATTGTATGTGGTGTCATTATGCATGTGTGTGTGTGTGAGACTGTGTAATTGTATGTGGTGTCACTATGCATGTGTGAGACTGTGTAATTGTATGTGGTGTCATTATGCATGTGTGTGTGAGACTGTGTAATTGTATGTGGTGTCACTATGCATGTGTGTGTGTGTGTGAGACTGTGTAATTGTATGTGGTGTCATTATGCATGTGTGTGTGTGAGACTGTGTAATTGTATGTGGTGTCGTCATGCATGTGTGTGTGTGTGAGACTGTGTAATTGTATGTGGTGTCGTCATGCATGTGTGTGTGTGTGAGACTGTGTAATTGTATGTGGTGTCATTATGCATGTGTGTGTGTGAGACTGTGTAATTGTATGTGGTGTCATTATGCATGTGTGTGTGTGACACTGTGTAATTGTATGTGCTGTCACTATGCATGTGTGTGTGTGAGACTGTGTAATTGTATGTGGTGTCACTATGCATGTGTGTGTGTGTGAGACTGTGTAATTGTATGTGGTGTCACTATGCATGTGTGTGTGAGACTGTGTAATTGTATGTGGTGTCACTATGCATGTGTGTGTGAGACTGTGTAATTGTATGTGGTGTCACTATGCATGTGTGTATGTGAGACTGTGTAATTGTATGTGGTGTCACTATGCATGTGTGTGTGAGACTGTATAATTGTATGTGGTGTCACTATGCATGTGTGTGTGAGACTGTATAATTGTATGTGGTGTCACTATGCATGTGTGTATGTGAGACTGTGTAATTGTATGTGGTGTCACTATGCATGTGTGTGTGAGACTGTGTAATTGTATGTGGTGTCACTATGCATGTGTGTGTGAGACTGTATAATTGTATGTGGTGTCACTATGCATGTGTGTGTGTGAGACTGTGTAATTGTATGTGGTGTCATTATGTATGTATGTGTGTGTGACTGTGTAATTGTATTTGCTGTCATTATGCATGTGTGTGTGTGAGACTGTATAATTGTATGTGGTGTCACTATGCATGTGTGTGTGAGACTGTGTAATTGTATGTGGTGTCACTATGCATGTGTGTGTGTGAGACTGTGTAATTGTATGTGGTGTCACTATGCATGTGTGTGAGACTGTGTAATTGTATGTGGTGTCACTATGTATGTGTGTGTGAGACTGTGTAATTGTATGTGGTGTCACTATGCGTGTGTGTGAGACTGTGTAATTGTATGTGGTGTCACTATGCATGTGTGTGTGTGAGACTGTGTAATTGTATGTGGTGTCACTATGTATGTGTGTGTGAGACTGTGTAATTGTATGTGGTGTCACTATGCATGTGTGTGAGACTGTGTAATTGTATGTGGTGTCACTATGCATGTGTGTGTGTGTGAGACTGTATAATTGTATGTGGTGTCATTATGCATGTGTGTGTGTGAGACTGTGTAATTGTATGTGGTGTCATTATGCATGTGTGTGTGTGTGAGACTGTGTAATTGTATGTGGTGTCACTATGCATGTGTGTGTGTGTGAGACTGTGTAATTGTATGTGGTGTCACTCTGTGTGTGTGTGACTGTAATTGTATGTGGTGTCATTATGCATGTGTGTGTGTGAGACTGTGTAATTGTATGTGGTGTCACTATGCATGTGTGTGTGTGAGACTGTGTAATTGTATGTGGTGTCACTATGCATGTGTGTGTGAGACTGTGTAATTGTATGTGGTGTCACTTTGCATGTGTGTGTGTGTGTGAGACTGTGTAATTGTATGTGGTGTCACTATGCATGTGTGTGTGTGTGTGAGACTGTGTAATTGTATGTGGTGTCACTATGCATGTGTGTGTGAGACTGTGTAATTGTATGTGGTGTCACTATGCATGTGTGTGTGTGTGTGAGACTGTAATTGTATGTGGTGTCACTATGCATGTGTGTGTGTGTGTGACTGTGTAATTGTATGTGGTGTCATTATGCATGTGTGTGTGTGTGAGACTGTGTAATTGTATGTGGTGTCACTATGCGTGTGTTTGTGAGACTGTGTAATTGTATGTGGTGTCACTATGCATGTGTGTGTGTGTGAGACTGTGTAATTGTATGTGGTGTCACTATGCATGTGTGTGTGTGTGAGACTGTGTAATTGTATGTGGTTTCACTATGCATGTGTGTGTGTGTGTGAGACTGTGTAATTGTATGTGGTGTCACTATGCATGTGTGTGTGAGACTGTGTAATTGTATGTGGTGTCACTAAGCATGTGTGTGTGAGACTGTGTAATTGTATGTGGTGTCACTATGCATGTGTGTGTGTGTGAGACTGTGTAATTGTATGTGGTGTCACTATGCATGTGTGTGTGTGTGAGACTGTGTAATTGTATGTGGTGTCACTATGCATGTGTGTGTGAGACTGTGTAATTGTATGTGGTGTCACTATGCATGTGTGTGTGTGTGAGACTGTGTAATTGTATGTGGTTTCACTATGCATGTGTGTGTGAGACTGTGTAATTGTATGTGGTGTCACTATGCATGTGTGTGTGTGTGAGACTGTGTAATTGTATGTGGTGTCACTATGCATGTGTGTGTGACACTGTGTAATTGTATGTGGTGTCACTATGCATGTGTGTGTGAGACTGTGTAATTGTATGTGGTGTCACTATGCATGTGTGTGTGTGAGACTGTGTAATTGTATGTGGTGTCACTATGCGTGTGTGTGTGTGTAAGACTGTGTAATTGTATGTGGTGTCACTATGCATGTGTGTGTGAGACTGTGTAATTGTATGTGGTGTCACTATGCATGTGTGTGTGTGTGTAAGACTGTGTAATTGTATGTGGTGTCACTATGCATGTGTGTGTGTGAGACTGTGTAATTGTATGTGGTGTCACTATGCATGTGTGTGTGTGTGTAAGACTGTGTAATTGTATGTGGTGTCACTATGTATGTGTGTGTGTGAGACTGTGTAATTGTATGTGGTGTCACTATGCATGTGTGTGTGTGAGGCTGTGTAATTGTATGTGGTGTCACTATGCATGTGTGTGTGAGACTGTGTAATTGTATGTGGTGTCACTATGCATATGTGTGTGTGAGACTGTATAATAGTATGTGGTGTCACTATGCGTATGTGTGTGTGTGAGACTGTGTAATTGTATGTGGTGTCGTCATGCATGTGTGTGTGAGACTGTGTAATTGTATGTGGTGTCACTATGCATGTGTGTGTGTGTGTGTGAGACTGTGTAATTGTATGTGGTGTCACTATGCATGTGTGTGTGTGAGACTGTGTAATTGTATGTGGTGTCACTATGCATGTGTGTGTGTGAGACTGTGTAATTGTATGTGGTGTCACTATGCATGTGTGTGTGTGAGACTGTGTAATTGTATGTGGTGTCACTATGCATGTGTGTGTGTGAGACTGTGTAATTGTATGTGGTGTCACTATGCATGTGTGTGTGAGACTGTGTAATTGTATGTGGTGTCACTAAGCGTGTGTGAGACTGTGTAATTGTATGTGGTGTCGTCATGTATGTGTGTGTGTGAGACTGTGTAATTGTATGTGGTGTCACTATGCATGTGTGTGTGTGAAACTGTGTAATTGTATGTGGTGTCACTATGCGTGTGTGTGTGTGTGTGTAAGACTGTGTAATTGTATGTGGTGTCGTCATGCATGTGTGTGTGTGAGACTGTGTAATTGTATGTGGTGTCACTATGCATGTGTGTGTGTGAGACTGTGTAATTGTATGTGGTGTCACTATGCGTGTGTGTGTGTGAGACCGTATAATTGTATGTGGTGTCACTATGCATGTGTGTGTGAGACTGTGTAATTGTATGTGGTGTCATTATGCATGTGTGTGTGAGACTGTGTAATTGTATGTGGTGTCACTATGCATGTGTGTGTGAGACTGTGTAATTGTATGTGGTGTCATTATGCATGTGTGTGTGTGAGACTGTGTAATTGTATGTGGTGTCACTATGCATGTGTGTGTGTGAGACTGTGTAATTGTATGTGGTGTCACTATGCATGTGTGTGTGTGTGAGACTGTGTAATTGTATGTGGTGTCACTATGCATGTGTGTGTGTGTGAGACTGTGTAATTGTATGTGGTGTCACTATGCGTGTGTGTGTGTGTGAGACTGTGTAATTGTATGTGGTGTCCACTATGCATGTGTGTGAGGACCGTATAATTTTATGTGGTGTCATTGATGCATGTGTGTGTGTGTGTGTGAGACTGTGTAATTGTATGTGGTGTCACTATGCATGTGGTGTGAGACTGTGTAATTGTATGTGGTGTCACTAAGCATGTGTGTGTGTGTGAGACTGTGTAATTGTATGTGGTGTCATTATGCATGTGTGTGTGTGTGTGTGTGAGACTGTGTAATTGTATGTGGTGTCACTATGCATGTGTGTGTGAGACTGTGTAATTGTATGTGGTGTCATTATGCATGTGTGTGTGTGAGACTGTGTAATTGTATGTGGTGTCACTATGCGTGTGTGTGAGACTGTGTAATTGTATGTGGTGTCACTATGCATGTGTGTGTGTGTGTGAGACTGTGTAATTGTATGTGGTGTCACTATGCTTGTGTGTGAGACTGTGTTATTGTATGTGGTGTCACTATGCTGTGTGTGTGAGACTGTGTAATTGTATGTGGTGTCACTATGCATGTGTGTGTGTGAGACTGTGTAATTGTATGTGGTGTCACTATGTGTGTGTGTGAGACTGTGTAATTGTATGTGGTGTCATTATGCATGTGTGTGTGTGAGACTGTGTAATTGTATGTGGTGTCACTATGCGTGTGTGTGAGACTGTGTAATTGTATGTGGTGTCACTATGCATGTGTGTGTGTGTGTGAGACTGTGTAATTGTATGTGGTGTCACTATGCGTGTGTGTGAGACTGTGTTATTGTATGTGGTGTCACTATGCGTGTGTGTGAGACTGTGTAATTGTATGTGGTGTCACTATGCATGTGTGTGTGTGAGACTGTGTAATTGTATGTGGTGTCACTATGTGTGTGTGAGACTGTGTAATTGTATGTGGTGTCACTATGTTTGTGTGTGTGTGAGACTGTGTAATTGTATGTGGTGTCACTATGTATGTGTGTGTGTGAGACTGTGTAATTGTATGTGGTGTCACTATGTATGTGTGTGTGTGAGACTGTGTAATTGTATGTGGTGTCACTATGCATGTGTGTGTGTGAGACTGTGTAATTGTATGTGGTGTCACTATGCATTTGTGTGTGAGACTGTGTAATTGTATGTGGTGTCACTATGCGTGTGTGTGTGAGACTGTGTAATTGTATGTGGTGTCACTATGCATGTGTGTGTGAGACTGTGTAATTGTATGTGGTGTCACTATGCGTGTGTGTGTGTGTGTGAGACTGTGTAATTGTATGTGGTGTCACTATGCATGTGTGTGTGAGACTGTGTAATTGTATGTGGTGTCACTATGCATGTGTGTGTGTGTGTGTGTGAGACTGTGTAATTGTATGTGGTGTCACTATGCATGTGTGTGTGTGTGAGACTGTGTAATTGTATGTGGTGTCACTATGCATGTGTGTGTGTGAGACTGTGTAATTGTATGTGGTGTCACTATGCATGTGTGTGTGTGTGTGACTGTATAATTGTATGTGGTGTCACTATGCATGTGTGTGTGTGTGACTGTGTAATTGTATGTGGTGTCACTATGCATGTGTGTGTGTGAGACTGTGTAATTGTATGTGGTGTCACTATGCATGTGTGTGTGTGTGAGACTGTGTAATTGTATGTGGTGTCACTATGCATGTGTGTGTGTGTGAGACTGTGTAATTGTATGTGGTGTCACTATGCGTGTGTGTGTGTGTGTGAGACTGTGTAATTGTATGTGGTGTCACTATGCATGTGTGTGAGACCGTATAATTGTATGTGGTGTCATTATGCATGTGTGTGTGTGTGTGTGAGACTGTGTAATTGTATGTGGTGTCACTATGCATGTGTGTGAGACTGTGTAATTGTATGTGGTGTCACTATGCATGTGTGTGTGTGTGAGACTGTGTAATTGTATGTGGTGTCATTATGCATGTGTGTGTGTGTGTGTGTGAGACTGTGTAATTGTATGTGGTGTCACTATGCATGTGTGTGTGAGACTGTGTAATTGTATGTGGTGTCATTATGCGATGTGAGTGTTGTGAGACTGTGTAATTGTATGTGGGTGTCACTATGCCGTGTTAGTGAGACTGTAGTAATTGTATGTTGGTGTCTACTATGCATGTGTGGTGTGTGTGTGAGACTGTGTAATAGTATGGTGGTGTCACTATGCGCGTGAGTGAGACATGTGTTATTGTATGTGGTGCTCACTATGCGAATGTGTGTGAGGATCTGTGTAAATTGTATGTGGTGTCACTATGCATGTGTGTGTAGTGAGACTGTGTATTAGTTATGTGGTATCCACTATGCATGTGTGTGGGAGACTGTGTAATTGTATGTGGTGTCATTATGCATGTGTGTGTGTGAGACTGTGTAATTGTATGTGGTTGTCACTATGCGTGGTGGGGTGTGAGACTGAGTTAATTGTACTGTGGTGTCACTATGCAGTGTTTTGGTTTTGTGTGTTGAGACTGTGTAATTGATATGTGGTGTCCACTATAGGCTGTGTGTGAGACTGTGTTATTGTATGTGGTGTCACTATGCGTGTGTGTGAGACTGTGTAATTGTATGTGGTGTCACTATGCATGTGTGTGTGTGAGACTGTGTAATTGTATGTGGTGTCACTATGTGTGTGTGAGACTGTGTAATTGTATGTGGTGTCACTATGTATGTGTGTGTGTGAGACTGTGTAATTGTATGTGGTGTCACTATGTATGTGTGTGTGTGAGACTGTGTAATTGTATGTGGTGTCACTATGTATGTGTGTGTGTGAGACTGTGTAATTGTATGTGGTGTCACTATGCATGTGTGTGTGTGAGACTGTGTAATTGTATGTGGTGTCACTATGCATTTGTGTGTGAGACTGTGTAATTGTATGTGGTGTCACTATGCGTGTGTGTGTGAGACTGTGTAATTGTATGTGGTGTCACTATGCATGTGTGTGTGAGACTGTGTAATTGTATGTGGTGTCACTATGCGTGTGTGTGTGTGTGTGAGACTGTGTAATTGTATGTGGTGTCACTATGCATGTGTGTGTGAGACTGTGTAATTGTATGTGGTGTCACTATGCATGTGTGTGTGTGTGTGTGTGAGACTGTGTAATTGTATGTGGTGTCACTATGCATGTGTGTGTGTGTGAGACTGTGTAATTGTATGTGGTGTCACTATGCATGTGTGTGTGTGAGACTGTGTAATTGTATGTGGTGTCACTATGCATGTGTGTGTGTGTGTGACTGTATAATTGTATGTGGTGTCACTATGCATGTGTGTGTGTGTGACTGTGTAATTGTATGTGGTGTCACTATGCATGTGTGTGTGTGAGACTGTGTAATTGTATGTGGTGTCATTATGCATGTGTGTGTGTGTGTGTGAGACTGTGTAATTGTATGTGGTGTCACTATGCGTATGTGTGTGTGTGAGACTGTGTAATTGTATGTGGTGTCGTCATGCATGTGTGTGTGAGACTGTGTAATTGTATGTGGTGTCACTATGCATGTGTGTGTGTGTGTGTGTGAGACTGTGTAATTGTATGTGGTGTCACTATGCATGTGTGTGTGTGAGACTGTGTAATTGTATGTGGTGTCATATGCGTATGTGTGTGTGTGAGACTGTGTATTGTATGTGGTGTCCGCTATGTTGTGTGTGTGAGACTGGTGATAATTGTATGTGGTGTCCGACTATGAATGTAGTGTGTGAGACTGTGTAATTGTATGTGGTGTCAATATGCATGTGTGTTTGTGTGTGAGACTGTGTAATTGTATGTGGTGTCATTATGCATGTGTGTGTGTGAGACTGTGTAATTGTATGTTGTGTCACTATGACTGTGTGTGTGAGGACTGTGTAATTGTATGTGGTTTCACTATGCATGTGTGTGTGAGACTGTGTAATAGTATGTGGTGTCACTAGCCTGTGTGTGTGTGTGTGAGACTGTGTATTGTATGTGGTGTCACTATCATGTTGGTGGGTGTGAGACTTTGTAAATTGTATGTGGTGTCACTATGCATGTGTGTGTGTGTGTGAGACTGTGTAATTGTATGTGGTGTCACTATGCATGTGTGTGTGTGGAATACTGTGTAATTGTATGTGGTGTCACTATGCATGTGTGTGTGTAAGACTGTGTAATTGTATGTGGTGTCGTCATGCATGTGTGTGTGTGAGACTGTGTAATTGTATGTGGTGTCACTATGCATGTGTGTGTGTGAGACTGTGTAATTGTATTGTGTGTCACTATGCATGTGTGTGTGTGTGTGAGACCGTATAATTGTATGTGGTGTTCACTATGCCTTGTGTTGTGTGTGAGACTTTGTAATTGTATGTGGTGTCATTAGGCTGTGTGTGAGTGTGTGAGACTGTGTAATTGTAATGTGGTGTCCACTATGCATGTGTGTGTGAGGACCTGTGTAATTGTATGTGGTGTCATTATGCATGTGTGTGTGTGAGACTGTGTAATTGTATGTGGTGTCACTATGCGATGTGTGAGTGTGAGACTGGTGTAATTGTGATGTGGTGTCACTATGCTTGTGTGTGGTGTGAGACTGTGTAATTGTAATGTGGTAGTCCACTTATGCTGTGTGAGTGCGTTGCAGACTGTGTAATTGTATTGTGGTGTCCACTATGCATGTAGTGTGTGTGTGAGGACTGTGTAATTGTATGTGGTGTCCACTCTGCATGTGTGTGAGACCGGTATAATTGTATGTGGTGTCATTATTGCATGTGTGTGTGTTGTGTGTGTGTGTGAGGACCTGGTGTAATTGTATGTTGGTGCGTCCACTATGCATAGTGTGTGAGACCGTTTAATTGTATGTGGTGTCATTATGCATGTGTGTGTGTGTGTGTGTGTGAGGCTGTGTAATTGTATGTGGTGTCACTATGCATGTGTGTGTGTGTGAGACTGTGTAATTGTATGTGGTGTCACTATGCATGTGTGTGAGACCGTATAATTGTATGTGGTGTCATTATGCATGTGTGTGTGTGTGTGTGTGAGACTGTGTAATTGTATGTGGTGTCACTATGCATGTGTGTGAGACCGTATAATTGTATGTGGTGTCATTATGCATGTGTGTGTGTGTGTGTGTGAGGCTGTGTAATTGTATGTGGTGTCACTATGCGTGTGTGTGTGTGTGTGAGACTGTGTAATTGTATGTGGTGTCACTATGCATGTGTGTGAGACCGTATAATTGTATGTGGTGTCACTATGCATGTGTGTGAGACTGTGTAATTGTATGTGGTGTCACTATGCATGTGTGTGTGTGTGAGACTGTGTAATTGTATGTGGTGTCATTATGCATGTGTGTGTGTGTGTGAGACTGTGTAATTGTATGTGGTGTCACTATGCGTGCGTGTGAGACTGTGTAATTGTATGTGGTGTCACTATGCATGTGTGTGTGTGTGTGTGTGTGAGACTGTGTAATTGTATGTGGTGTCACTATGCGTGTGTGTGAGACTGTGTTATTGTATGTGGTGTCACTATGCGTGTGTGTGAGACTGTGTAATTGTATGTGGTGTCACTATGCATGTGTGTGTGTGAGACTGTGTAATTGTATGTGGTGTCACTATGCGTGTGTGTGTGTGTGTGAGACTGTGTAATTGTATGTGGTGTCACTATGTATGTGTGTGTGTGAGACTGTGTAATTGTATGTGGTGTCACTATGTATGTGTGTGTGTGAGACTGTGTAATTGTATGTGGTGTCACTATGTATGTGTGTGTGTGTGTGACTGTGTAATTGTATGTGGTGTCACTATGTATGTGTGTGTGTGAGGACTGTGTAAATTGTATGTGGTGTCACTATGCATTTGTGTGTGAGACTGTGTAATTGTATGTGGTGTCACTATGCGTGTGTGTGTGAGACTGTGTAATTGTATGTGGTGTCACTATGCATGTGTGTGTGAGACTGTGTAATTGTATGTGGTGTCACTATGCATGTGTGTGTGTGTGAGACTGTGTAATTGTATGTGGTGTCACTATGCATGTGTGTGTGTGAGACTGTGTAATTGTATGTGGTGTCACTATGCATGTGTGTGTGTGTGTGACTGTATAATTGTATGTGGTGTCACTATGCATGTGTGTGTGTGAGACTGTATAATTGTATGTGGTGTCACTATGCATGTGTGTGTGTGAGACTGTGTAATTGTATGTGGTGTCACTATGCATGTGTGTGTGTGAGACTGTGTAATTGTATGTGGTGTCATTATGCATGTGTGTGTGTGTGTGAGAGACTGTGTAATTGTATGTGGTGTCACTATGCATGTGTGTGTGTGACTGTGTAATTGTATGTGGTGTCACTATGCATGTGTGTGTGTGTGAGACTGTGTAATTGTATGTGGTGTCACTATGCATGTGTGTGTGAGACTGTGTAATTGTATGTGGTGTCACTATGCATGTGTGTGTGAGACTGTGTAATTGTATGTGGTGTCACTATGCATGTGTGTGTGTAAGACTGTGTAATTGTATGTGGTGTCACTATGTATGTGTGTGTGTGAGACTGTGTAATTGTATGTGGTGTCACTATGTATGTGTGTGTGTGTGAGACTGTGTAATTGTATGTGGTGTCACTATGCATGTGTGTGTGAGACTGTAATTGTACGTGGTGTCACTATGCATGTGTGTGTGAGACTGTGTAATTGTATGTGGTGTCACTATGCATGTGTGTGTGTGAGACTGTGTAATTGTATGTGGTGTCACTATGTATGTGTGAGACTGTGTAATTGTATGTGGTGTCACTATGCATGTGTGTGTGTGTGAGACTGTGTAATTGTATGTGGTGTCACTATGTATGTGTGTGTGTGAGACTGTGTAATTGTATGTGGTGTCACTATGCATATGTGTGTGTGTGAGACTGTGTAATTGTATGTGGTGTCACTAAGCATGTGTGTGTGAGACTGTGTAATTGTATGTGGTGTCACTATGTATGTGTGTGACTGTGTAATTGTATGTGGTGTCACTATGCATGTGTGTGTGTGTGAGACTGTGTAATTGTATGTGGTGTCACTATGTATGTGTGTGTGTGAGACTGTGTAATTGTATGTGGTGTCACTATGCATATGTGTGTGTGTGAGACTGTGTAATTGTATGTGGTGTCACTATGCATGTGTGTGTGAGACTGTGTAATTGTATGTGGTGTCACTATGTATGTGTGTGACTGTGTAATTGTATGTGGTGTCACTATGCATGTGTGTGTGTGTGAGACTGTGTAATTGTATGTGGTGTCACTATGCATGTGTGTGTGTGTGAGACTGTGTAATTGTATGTGGTGTCACTATGCGTATGTGTGTGTGTGAGACTGTGTAATTGTATGTGGTGTCACTAAGCATGTGTGTGTGTGAGAGACTGTGTAATTGTATGTGGTGTCACTATGCGTATGTGTGTGTGTGAGACTGTGTAATTGTATGTGGTGTCGTCATGCATGTGTGTGTGTGAGACTGTGTAATTGTATGTGGTGTCACTAAGCGTGTGTGTGTATGAGACTGTTTAATTGTATGTGGTGTCACTAAGCGTGTGTGTGTGTGAGACTGTGTAATTGTATGTGGTGTCACTATGCATGTGTGTGTGTGTGAGACTGTGTAATTGTATGTGGTGTCACTATGCATGTGTGTGTGTGTGTGAGACTGTGTAATTGTATGTGGTGTCACTATGCATGTGTGTGTGTGTGTGTGAGACTGTGTAATTGTATGTGGTGTCACTATGCATGTGTGTGTGTGAGACTGTGTAATTGTATGTGGTGTCACTATGCATGTGTGTGTGTGTGAGACTGTGTAATTATATGTGGTGTCGTCATGCATGTGTGTGTGAGACTGTGTAATTGTATGTGGTGTCGTCATGCATGTGTGTGTGAGACTGTGTAATTGTATGGTGGTGTCACTATGCATGTGTGTGTGTGTGTGTGAGACTGTGTAATTGTATGTGGGTGTCACTATGCATGTGGTGTGATGTGAGACTGGGTGGTAATTGTAGTGGTGTGGTGTCATCTATGCATG